>NC_091936.1:42108962-42408962 GCF_041260155.1 Ptychodera flava
AATGTGGATTATTAAATTGCACACTAGTCAATAGGATAAGCTATCTGTTGTCCCAGATTTACATATGCTGAAATGTTTATGTGATTTAAAAATAGGAAAAACCTTGTTCCCACCAACCATGCAAAATTTATGAAAACGTAAGCCCATCAATTTTTAAAGCTTGTCATCTGTACTGGATGAGGTGAAAACTGAGTTTAAGATGGGTTTCAAGACATAATTTCCTGAATGCATGCAAGGCTGAGAGATATACTTCTTGACTCAATTGCCGTCAAAATTTGTAATTTAACAATTCAGGCAAATATGCACAGTTCTACTGCATTATGAGTAACATTTGAAGAGTGGTCTTAATTTACTAGCTCATATTATTAAAAATAGAATATTATAATTCTCCCTAGATTTGACAACAATCTGACAGATACAAGTATACATAAAGTGTTATATATATATCCATATGAATATATATATATATATATATATATATATATATATATATATATATATATATATATATATATATATATATATATATATTATATATATATATATATATATATATATTATATATAATATAGATACACAATATTTTGTATTGTTATTTCTTTATTTAAGCAGATTAAAATTGTGGTTATCTTCATCTTGAAGGGGAATGATGTCAATTCATTATTATCATGAATGATACATTATTATATCGGTGTACTGATTAGTTAACCAAAATATATTGTTCAAATAGAAGAATAATGAAAACGTTATGTATATCTTTCAACAATTGTTTATAAGTGGCACACAGAATGAAAAGACATAAATTTGTAGTTCAGACTAGGTGCTGAAAAACGCATATGCTTAATTATCTACCGCATTGGCAAACTCCAAGCACCTGTGAATAGGTTTAATATCCACTGTCTGAGCACAATATTGACCTTTGACTTTTCTGTAGTCTACTTAGCCAGCCATGGAGCATGAAGAGGGTACCAGCTAGTACCAGAGAATTACATTCTGTATATACCCTACACCAGGGTCTGACATCACTGAACGCTCCCTCTCATGGCTGAACCCTTCAGTCTATTTCTGTATAATGTGATGCGTTTGTATTATTAAAGTTATCACAGTCGTGAACCAGTGGAGGTTGTGGCTAACACTGAAAAGGTCTGAAAAGGTCTTTGACCCCTGCCAATGTCAGAAACCGTACAATATCAGTTTTGTGGTGAAATTTCATTTATCGCAAAATGAAAGAATCAAGTTTTCCAATCTCTGGCACAATGAAGTCAACAAAAAACCCCAAATTTTCTAATAATCATGAATATCTTTTTTCATCTAGCAGTCTGCGGTGAAGTATAGTTGCTTTTAAAGGTCAGTCCTTTCGGCAGAAACTCATGGAGACCAGTGAATAACAAATATTTCAGCTGTCCAAACTTTGATCTCTGTTGTAAATCTTTACCAGTTTTACAAATTTGTCATCAGAATTAATCACAAATGTTACAGCTGCAGACATTTTTCATTTCAATACCTCCGAGATGACCTTTCAGCTGAAAACTATTCAATACCTCCGAGATGACCTTTCAGCCTAAAACTATTCAAATTTTAAATGGTTCATCCCTTTGGATATTTTTACCATATGGATCATTTACAAGATATGTGTCAGGGTTTTTATGTGTGCACAAAAAGCAATAATTAGGAATAGCAAGACAAATCGTCTACTTGGAATCAGACACGTTCTGTAATTTACTTTAATTATTCGGCCATTGATCATCGTTGAGGAAAATATTAGCCTCTTGGCAATAGCGGGAGGATTTCTTTTGATTGTTATGAGCATGCCTGTATAAAACAGCTCTGGTTTGCAAGACGGCTCAGGCTGTATGATAGTAATTGTTTTAAATTCCACCTTTTAGGCTTGGTGGTTGCCAGTGGATTGCAAATTGAAGACTTTTTCTAGTACCCTCTGCAAAGTTGCAAAATTTTCGCTTAAGCTAGTATGCGCCTTGAAAGTGAAAGACTTCAACTTTGCGCAAACTTTCCTCACAGAATCATCCAACTGTACTTTTTCAAACTCAAGAATAAAAATCAGGGGTCACCGTGCAAATTTTAGTACTAGAGAAACAAATTACCTAAGATTTACTGAAATTTAAAATTCAATTCCGCCATCCCTGTGTTAACTGTATTGGGAAAAATAAAATTTTTTAATTTTCAAAAAACTAAGACTGTGAAAACTTTTCTTTCCCTAAGGGCTTCAAAATGAGCCCCCATAAGTAGTAGATCAGAAAAGAATTGGAAAAGTTTGAGAGTCCAAATGTCTGCCCCCGAGGCACATTTCAATAGGGGGAGTTTGTGGGGAAGGAAACAATTGGATTGGGACATCAGTGAAAAATCTTTGCCTGACCTTGAATTGATCTTGCTAGAGGTTGACAGAACTTAAATAGGTTGAGTGTGCATTTTTATTGGCCTTCTGAGTTATTGAACAACTTTTATGAGTAAGCAGGCCATGATCACCTTAGGCCAAATATTTGTATCTGCATTCCAGGTAACCAGACCTAAAACTCAGACCCATGAAATCTTTTTATAGTTTTTATAAAGCACTCATGATTTTTCCAAATTTTGCTGTTTTTTGGTGGGCTGTACCCCATTAAAATAAAAAAAGTTTCCAACCGACCTACTCTGTTTCCTGTAAATGTTACAGAAATCTACACACTCCAGGCATACATATAATATTGGCCTAGAGAAGTAGGGAAAACATAGTATTTGAAATTACACCAGTTTTACAAAGGGAAAACACAATGACATAAATATATGGCAATTTTTCTGTGCATTTGTTCGCAAGAATTTTGAAATTGCACAAATTTCCAATACTTATGATTTACTTAATTCATTAATCTTGACTTAACAGTGATTAATATTTTTTTTTTGTGAAATAAATGTAGATGAAAAGTATTTTTTGAAAATTACTCTGATTTCCACACACTGGTTAATTTCATGAAACAAAATTATTGGGACCTTTGTAACACTTGGAGTTACACTGAACACGCCACTCGCCTGTGGTGTGAAGTACTTAGTTGGATTTGAATTAGAAAATTTCATTTGCTCGCAATGTGGCTTTTACCAGACCTTACAATATCTGAAATAGCAGTATTGCATCAGGAGTTCAAGGGTCAAGTGGTGGACTTAAGCGTCCCTGTAGATCTCACAGTCTTGATAAATGCATGCCACACACATGTGCGCAGAGCCTATCTGATTCTTTACGTCACTGAAGCATTGAGGGTTGAAGAGTTCTTCAGGTTCAATTGAATATCAGGGTTTGACAAGCAAGCAACATCCATTCTGTAATTTACCAGGTGAGTCTGCGTTCAGTGTCGGAAACAAATATGTACCTTATTTCTATTTCTTGAAAGCAAAAAAAAGTTCTTTTTCAGCTTTCCTAGTCCTTTTAAGTATGTAAATTTATTTTGCAATTATACTATAGCAGGAATCTAATCTTAGCTGTTTACAAGGCATGGTTTATACATGATGAATACATTTTTAAGTGATTTTTTCATATGTATAATGCAGATTTATCAAACTGTTGTAAGTAACCATGGAGACCAACACAGAAGTGAAGGAGAAGACATTTCAATACCAAGACAGCCTTCCGTCACTACCAGTACCTCCGTTGCAACAAAGTCTGGATAAATACTTGGAATCAGGTATGTTCAGAATTTTGGCATGATTTTTTTTTTCGGTATGGATTGGTAGTTATAATTTATCCCCGATGTGTGAGCAGAAGCAAGCAAAACTTCATTTAGCATTCTCATCATGTCAAGGGTTCAGTATATGGCATTGTGTCTTCTAGAAGCTCATCGCTATGGCAATCACAAAGTACTACATTGCCGTCACTGCAGATAGTCAATGATACAGTGTTTGCACAGAATGTGTTTGGTTTTCTGTGACATAACTGTGCATAAATAATTAACCATATCTCTATGAGTATTCTTGGCATACTCTTTGCCAGCATTGGTGAAGAAAATCAGTTTCAATTCTACTTTATAAGACTGTCATATTTAAAATAAACTACATGAGATCAGTACAATTTATTCAAAGTTTAATACAAAACGCTGAAATTATGCCTTGTATATTTATTTTTGACATTGCAATATTTGAAGGGGGATTTCTCTGTTCAGAAATTAATGTGTTTATTCCAGATGCCCATATACATGTGTTTGCCGTTCACTTCCCATATCATAAAACTGATAGCTTACTATGCTGGGGAGGTGAAAGTGATTAAATTAGCCAGAAGTATAAAATGTAACTTGTCAAATATTTTCTCAAAATGTGATATGAAATTTCACTGAAAATTTTAGGAGCAATAATGCAAAATGTTTGGTGAATTTCAAATATTGCATGAATTTCTTTTTGTACTAAAGTTATTTACCAATGTTATGAATTAATATGAGAAATGAAGTAATGACATAAACAAAGGAAAATTTTCAGGTCTAATCAACGAAGATGATTGTAAACCATCCAAAGGATGAAAACCCATCAGGTGGTTTGACCTCTCACCCCTAATAACGTAAATTTCCATAAACTCCAGACAGACCATTGGCTATACAAATGCGACTGGAATGTGCATGTTGTCCCGGGATATTGTCACTATAGTAATGAATGGTTTTGAATGTATAGGCAAGGTTACTTATTGGTATCCTAATAATTGAATGGATAAAATTAACTTTGCGAACGGGATGATTTAATATTCAAAATTTGATGATATTGAGGAAATACATGTTTGCTTTTGTAATGTTTCTTAAAATGAGAATAATATCACAGAATTAGAAAGAAATGACTGATTTTGTTTTAAAGGAATTTTTGTCTACATTTTTATTGAAATTTACTAAGTTTTTAAAATTTGGTTATTAATAACAATGTGATTTGTCACATTCTATTTATAAACTTGAACAGTATTGACTCAGGCACACTTTGGTTTTCATGGTGACCTTGTTTGTTTCAGGTCTGCCAAGCCTATGATTGCATAACCTTTTAACAGTCAAAGGACCGTTCCCATTTGTTGGAGAAGTGGATAGCAATCCTGTGGGTTTTTTAACTTAATCTGACAGAATTTTAATTGGTAGCTTCCAGTACCAAACTTTACAATATTGCTTAACTCAAGGTCGAAGCTATACATTTATTAATTCCTGTTCAGAAATAAATATTACTTAAACAAAAAGAAACTGGTTATGAAGGAATAGGTCAAAACTGAGGGAAATAAAATGTGTGTGTTTTAAAAACCAAGACTGTGGCATTTGTTGAACAGTCAGAATAGTCAAGCATCACTAATATATACACATCAACTGTGTAATTGATAGTAATACATCAAGTTTTTTGTTCGAAGCTGCAATATTAATAGAATTTTACTGAAATGTTGTATTTTTATTAACTCGTCAAGAATCAAGGACAATGAGCTGTTCACTTTGTCACACCATGCATCAAAATTGCGATGAAAACGGTCCAGTCCTGACTGTCAGGCATTGTCCTGGGTTATTGACCCCTGGCTGTTCATTCACAAATTGCCAGTGCTTTTAAATTTGAGTAAATATAGCATTTGTAAAGATATAATCCTACATGTTCAAGGAAAGATCAGGGAAAAACTTGCCATGTGCCTGATGTGGGGGTAATCAATTTTCTCTGTAGTAAAGATGGATAAAATTGACTATAGCGAGAAAATTCCCTGATGATATCTTTTTCTTTTGTGTCATTGATTATTTTATAATCTACAAAGACACAAAAAAAAGATTGCAACCGGGAGGTTCCTCTCTAAAACGTTTACTTTTGCGCCCATGTTCTATAATCCCACTCAATATTAAATGGTCCATCCCTTTCAATATACTTATTCTGGAAATTCAAATCTTGACATATCCATTGCATCATGCAGGTGTCAGACTCTTTGCAATCCACTGTGCATGCTGTGCTATACATGCACACACAATCCATGTTTTGGGGGTTTCCTGATGGGATAGATAACCTTTGAGAATGTTGCAATCCAATGACATCATTACGTGAATTTTGGACTTTGGTCATGTTCTCTACAAACTCCAAAGACTCTAATAAGGATGAGATGATCTTGATGATCTATAAAGACTGCCATAGAGAAGATTAGAGTAATGGTTATCTTTTCATTCCAGTGCAAATTAAGGCATAAAATCCGTATGCTATTTTATTGATCATACTTCGTGTCAGCTTTTGTGCCAACAGTGCAACAAGTCAGTTTTTCCATGTATATTTAGAATGTGCTGACAAGCAGTGATTAAAGTCTGTTCATATTATATTTATATTAATATTCATGTGATTTTTTCTCATGTGGTACAGACAGATTGCAGATGCATGAAAATTAAAGTTTTCATCACCAAGACAAGGAGAGAAACACTCTACAGCTATCTTTGTACTCAAATTTTCTTACCTTTGACAAACCATAAACAGCTTCTGAAATGTTTCCATATCTATAAAATTAATTTTAAGGATATTCAGATAATGTTGTTATAAAGAAGATTATATTAACAACAACTTGAAATTCATAGTAAATTAAAAGCAGACGTACTCTCTATTTGATGACTGTATCTTTCCTGGTGTTGTTCAGTAAAACCATTTGTTACTGAAGAAGAATATAAACACACTGAAAAAGTTGTGAGAGAGTTTGGAGATGGAGTTGGAAAAGAGCTGCAAGCTAAATTGGAGGAAAGAGGCAAAGAACACAGAAACTGGGTGAGTATGTAACAGGAATCATTCAATTCTATTCCTAGAAATGATCAAGACAATATACTACAGTCTCCTAATATGGTTTTATTGATGTTGTGAGGGAAGCTTGTGCTATGACATGTAAACCTAGCAACAGAAACCAGGTAGTGCCAGTTAACAGTACCTGTTCATACAATACTCATACATTATCACACACACACACACACACACAGTTCACTTTCTTGTTCACTAGAGACAGATAGAGAACTTGAAAACAGTAAAATAGTAACATTTTAGTCAAATTTTTTGTCGTGTTTAATAATCATTTCAGCTTGAAACTTGGTGGGAGGAGTGTGCATACCTGCAATCAAGGGAACCTATATCAGTCACAGTAAACTATGGTGGTCCCTACCCATTTCATGAAGACATCTGGCCTCCACAGCCTGGTACCCAGCTACAGAGAATGGCTATGCTGCTATGGTCATATGCTAAATTATGGCTGGCATTTAGAAGGTAATGTGTGTGTGACAAATGTCAGAAAATATTAACAACAATGTCAGTTCATATTTACTGTCAAGCATTTTATCTTTTATTTTAGTCTCTTTTTTCCTTTTTTCCCCATAATTTTATGTCTTACTTTTCATCTGCATGGTCTAATATCATAAAGCTTGATGGTACAACTTAACATTGTGTGATGTGGGGATTTGACTAATAGTGTATTCAGAGACAACTGGTTTCAATAGCTGTCCCCTGAGTAGCGATATATGCATTCACTTTTAGAGTTAATCTTTGCAGTCTGTCTGAAATAGGAATTAAAATTTTGATGGCTTTGTGAATTAAGGGACAATTTCTTTACAATTCAGTGAGTTACAATAATTTCATCTCAGTCAAGAGCTATGAACCATGTGATCAAGCAAGCTTAATACTGGAGCCCTCAACCAAGTATGAAAGAAGGTCTTTTGTTTTTCTTTTTTGAAACCTGCAGTCAAATCATAATATCATTTTATCATTTTCATTTTTCTTTCACCTTTACTGTCTCCCCTTATTTACCTCATTATCTTTATTATCTCCCCATTCTTGTAAAAAAATCAATTTTCAAATCCATTCTATTTAATCAAGTAGGCAGAGTTCATTGCAGGTCATCTAGATTTCATGAAATTATATGGAATTCCTTGAGATTCAAATCTAACTTTAGGCTGTGTACATTAACAGGGAGGAGTTTCCAGTGGACCGTGCCAGGGCACTTGGTAACAAACCAATGTGTATGAGCCAATATCACAACCTGTTCAACATCTGTAGAATCCCAGGTGTAAAGAATGATACATTGAGGAGAAGTTTCAAAACAGGTAATTTGTAATACTGTCATCATTAAGTGTACTCTTAGATCTTGTGCATGTATTTCTATCTGTCTATCTGTTAACTCTTTGAGTGCTGTAATTTTTCCCACCAAAATTTTAGTTCAACATTTGACCGATTTTTTTGAATTTTTATGTAATTGTGTTGATAATTTTGAACAAGATGGACATCACATTTCACCGATTTCAGCTCTTTATCAAAAGTTTGGATAAAATCTTAGAAAAATTGACTGGGGAATATTTTTAAACATGATAAAAAAATGACTGTGGCATTCAAAGGGTTATGTATGTAATTGTTATCCAAAAATGCATGACATAATATCATCAATCTATATCAATGTATAAGTCTGTTTTGCTATGTTTGCTAAGTGATACTTCAGTGTGGAATACGCAATGTGGCACTTATAGTGAGGTCATATGTTCTCAAAGTTCTGGGATTGGCTTTATGTAGGCCTTAAGATACATTAAAGGCCTTGTCATGTTTACTGATTTTGATGAATTACGTGAAAAAAGGAGAACCGCGGATGTTATCATAGAGTATCTTTATATACAATTTATTTCTACACAGTGTGAGTAAAAGTGTGACTTAAACATTCATCTGTGCCTCTTAATTCTCAAACATTCATCTGTACCTCTTAATTCTCTCCTAATTGGTTATAATACTTTGCATCAAAGATATTGTTTATAAGGTAGTGCTATGATGGTTGAGTTGAAGAGCTCAACTGTACTGTTTTCTCTGATGTTGTTTAAATTGTGCATACAGGAACAAGTTGATAAAATTTACTGGTAAATGTCTTGATTTTATCGCAGAATCTAAAGGTGATTGTCCATGCAATATCGTCATCTTTCGTAAAGGTTATATATTTAGTGTCAATATCGTAGCTGACGGAAATCCTGTAACTCCAGCTGAACTCTACAAGTGAGTACAACTTCATTTCTATGTAGAAAATTATCATATTATTAATTGACTAAATTTACCATCTTCATGTTTGGGTCTGTGAAATATTCATTTTACATTTTGTTCATATTTTATAGACAGCTTGAGTACATCAAAACTCAGTGTGAAGAAAGACCTACTGGTCCCGGTGTTGGCGCCCTCACAGGATGGGATAGAACATCATGGGCTGAGGTAAGTTTGGCCGTGCAACAAAAACACTGATGAAACTCTGTCTGTCATGTTGATTTTGCTTTGAAATTACAAAAATGGAGGAACACAAAAGTTAACTTTTTTCATATTGTCCGGAGTCCTAATGTGCTTTCATTTCAGGGTTTCTTTCCTTTCAAATCAGTTCATTGTCCTGCTGTAGAACATATCATGTTTTAGTTTCAGTGTAGTTTAAGTTACCACATATTAATGTACATAAATATGTTGCATTTCAAGCAAGTGGAATCTGCACTTGGAAAAGTTGTAGCACTCTAGTGACTGCTTGTTGTTTTGTTTTGCATTTATCAGGCAAGACAGTATCTAATTGACCTTGATCCACAAAACAAAAAAAGTTTAGATGTCATAGAAACAAGCATTATCGTCATGGTGATGGACATTGACAATGCACCAACAACAGCAACACAGGTATGTGCTTACTTGAAGAATGAAAAGATTATATATTGTAACAGCAATTTCAGTAAGATCTTTCTGATAGACATGATATTTACTGGTTAGCTTGTGAAATGCAGTTGCATGATATTCTTGTATTGCATCTTATGAAATCACCAACAGATAGCAACTTTGTCAATCTGCGGACCTGATGTCTACAACCGATGGTTTGACAAAGCATCTTGCATCATCAACTACAGCAATGGAGTGATGGGAACCAACTGTGACGTACGTATACATGCAGACTGTTTGTTGCTAAGAGACTTTGAAACTTTTTTAAGGATTCCCCTTTTGAAGTTATATCGGAATTCTTCATGAATATTTCAATTTTACAGAGAAAAAGACAGTAAGAGACAGATGAGAGAGCAGAGAAAGAAAGAGAAACAGAGACAGACAGAGAGACAAATACTGATACATAGACAGAGAGACAAACAGACAGAATTGTCTTAAGACTGAATATGATTTAAATCTGGACTGAGAGTTTTTATCAGTATAATGTTATTGTAAGTTTAAAAGTTGTTCTAATTTTTGCTTTGCTTAATCACATCCAGCATTCACCAACTGATGCCATTGCTGCTATATATGGTGCAAATTATTTGCATGAAATACTCAGAAACACTGATGTGACATGGACTGTAAGTTATTATTATTATATAGTAAATTATGCAAATGTCAAAATATTATATGCAATATATTTTTACAGCTTCCAGGAGATGACCAAATAAAAGCTGTTGATGGCATTTTAGTTTCAGTTTCGAAAGCAAACACTCTGGTTCATCTTTCTGCATTTGCAGAAAAAATGGAAATGCACAGAAAAAAATTGGAAAAAAACATGTTTTTGTCCCTTCATTCACAAGCCAACAGATTCACCAATATAATAATTTTTGTGTTTTTTAATGTTAAAGATTTCTGTTATTTTCAAGAATGCACAATTTTATTACTTCTTGCAATCCATTCTAACGTTAAAATCAAATATGCAGACTAGAACTTGATTTAGGGTTCTCATCTAGAAACAGACTTAAACCTTTAAATTTTAATTTGCTTGATCATCTTCATTTCAAATAAACACTGATATGATTTTAACCAAACTCAAAAACACAAACATCATTTTCTAGTACATATGTAGTGAATATTTATTTTATTTCTTAGGTAGAGTCACTTGTTGGCATAATCTAATATGATGTAAATAATGTGTTTTGTTAGTCATTTTATTTTTTCTGTCTTATATTCATAAGTCAAATGAGGAGAAGCAGTTATTTTCTTTACCCTTTGCACCCTGACCCCCTGGTACTCTATGACATCATTGGACATTTCTGTCCGAGCCGGGTTCAAAGGGTTAATAAGCCTAAATTAATATGTAATTGCCATGCAATTGACGATACATTTTTCCTATCAATTTCTCATAACAAATTTGCAGTCAATAGAATTATTGTTGCTACACACAGTAGAAAATCTTGGATGTGGTGTGCATTATAATAGTGAACCTGCACTGGTTACAAGCATGTTATCTGATATAATTGTTGTGTGTTCTTTGAAGGAAAGACCTGCTCCGGAGAGAGATTTACCTCCCCCAGAGGAGGTGAAATTTATTGTTGATGAGAAGATCAAAAAGGATATCAGACTTTCTGCTGAACATTATCTTGAGAGGGTAAGATTATAGTGTGAATTCACCGGAGCAAAATACTAGTAACTGCTCTTCTGTGCGTGAGAATATTAATCTTGGGTCAGTTGTCTGGTTTAGAGGTGGGTATACAGACATGTATCTTTTGCGAACTGCCTTCTTTATACCAGCGGTGATTTCCGATGGGAGTTCATTAATGTGGCAAAAATTTCTATGGGATATATCCTTTTTAAAAGAAACACTATTCAGATCAAAATAATTGTTGTATATAATTCCTAATGAACAAATCTGTAGAGGGGTGATCTAAAATAGAATTTAATTTGAAAATTTTAGAAAGAAGTTTACAGGACAGCAAATTGTATTAGATTAGACAACCGTTAAGTAGCTTTCTAACTTAAAGCTAAATTTCACAGTTTCCATTTTAGTAGAAAATTAGGCAATCCAATTTTAGCTTTCTTAACCCCAAGCTGAACTTTCTAGATAAGATCAAAAAAATAATTCTGCACTGTACTAGAATTTTGCATTTTGAATGTACTGGATATTATGTGTAGTCAACAGAAATATTATAATACATTGATCAAAACTTTTCTAAATTCTCACTTCAGTTATTGATTTGTCAAAGATTAATCATATCTGAACATTTATCTTTCAGGCAAGTAACTTGGATGTGCTTTTCCAGAGTTATGATTCATATGGAAAATCCCTTATCCGGGCTTTCCAGATGCATCCGGACACTTTTGTGCAACAAGTCCTGCAGCTAGCTTACTTTAAAGTCCATAGAAAGTAAGTAAGATTTAACAAGCTTTTTTACAAGAAGTATAAACTATTTGGAGAATATTACTGTACATATTTTGCAAAAAAGCTTTTCACAACTCTTCATTGCACCAGTGGTAGACATTTACAGTCATCTAGTTTCAGATTGCTGTTGTCATATCATTTCATGTTTTAGTTTTAAGCTTTGAGAGTTACAATACAACCAGTCAATAGTTTGAGTTTTGTCATGGAGTTGATCGCTTGTGAAAATTTATTTATCCATCACGGTGTCATCAATATCTTGGTCTGATTTAATATTCTTTCAGTTTATGATACACTTGTTCAGAATCATTTTCATTGATTCATGTTATTTTTTTTGCATTTATTATCTATAATTTCCTTTATTATTTTGCTTTATGTCCATTTGTCTTTTCATTTTAGTTTGATAACTTTATGGTAGATTGCATCATTTGAAATGTAATTAATATAATTTTCTAAATAATGGTGTTTTACACAATGAGAAGTATAAGACACAGTTTTGAAAACTGTTTTGGAAATGGATACACCTGATAAAAATTCACACCAGCCGTGTTCATATTTTTTAAACGTTTTACAGACCAGCTCCTACCTATGAGACTGCCACAACCAGACAGTTCTACCATGGACGAACAGACACTGTCAGATCATGCACACAGGAAGTGGTGAATTGGTGCAAGGCCATGGCTGACCCTAAAACACCTGTAAGTATGGAAATGAATATTGACCAAGTTTAAGTTCAATGTCCCAAATACATCATTCAACAGACAGGAAAACAATATGAAAGGTTACATGTGAATGAAAAGAATAGATATCTAAAATACCAGTCTCTTGTAAATACAGACTACCGTACCATCAGAAAAAGGAAAGTTAGACAATGTTAAGATGCCTCAGTGAGCTCAGTTGATATGATGGTTATAGTCACAAAGTGTGATTGAAAAATTTTGGCATAATATGAAGCATACTATGCATCACTATAAAGGAAAAGGTTTATTACAATCTATGGAATTGTCAGTGATGACATTTGTTTTACCTCTTGCATCTTCATCAAAATTATTTGTGATGATCAAGAAATCAAACACTCAAAATGTCTACTAAAACTATCATTTGGCATACATTTTTATCATTCTTATTGTCAGGATAGACTGGAATATTGCAGCTCTTATTGGTACTAGATTCTTTTCTGTTGTCTTTAGATTCCTGTGAAATTAGATTTGTTCAAAAAATCGGTGAAAAAACACAGTCAACTAATGTTAGAAGCTGTGAATGGCCAGGCATTCGACAGACACTTTCTCGGTTTGCAAATCTTGGCACAAGCCAGTGGAGTGCCCATGCCGGAGATATTCCAAGATACTGCCTGGACAAAGAGGTGAGAGGTATATTGCTTAAAGCAGATTTAATTCTGATCTTTATTCATGTGGTCGAAGTTAATTTACAGTTACTGACTTTTATGGCCATATGAATACAGAGATCATCTGTTGTCACTGTCTTGTATAAAGTTGTCTATGAGTTATTTATAGTTGAAAATTGGCTAAATATATTTTATCGTTAAGTTTTGCATCAGATGGTTGATGACATCTCGTTGCTTTAACAATGCTCAAATTCTTCAACTAGAAGATAAATTAGAGATTTGGCAGAGAGATTTTCACTCCATGACACTCCTTCCCAAAGAATCGAAGTTACCTGACTGTGAATGATATCTTTCAGTCTTACTAGTTTATGGATCACTTCATTTTGGATTTTAATTCCTTTAAGTTATGACAATTATACAAACAGGTTAATATTTTTTTATTGCTTGCTTGTAAATACAGGATTTACATCACATTTATGGCAATAAAAGTGTGATACAAAAATAAGTTAAAATTTTCTTCAATAAAGATAAAGTATTACAGTATAATAATAGTAGCTAATAATAAATATAACTAGGTATTTCTTTGTTTATATAAAGTAAAGAAAATAAATGATATATGACAATACATACTTGATAAGTGTAATGAATTGATATATTAAAATATATTCATATTTTCCAAAACACAGTGGTGGAAATGGCCAGTTTGTTCTGTCTACCAGTTTAGTTGGCTACTCTCAGACAATAGGTGGGTGTGCCCCATTGGTACACAATGGATACGGGATTACTTATATCATCCTTGATAAAAGGTATGTACTGGCTGTCAGTTATGACTTCATGTGTGATGATTCCTTGTATCAGTGCTTCATATAAAATCAGAAAGAAACAGATTTCAGTTGTGTTTTGTACCGTATAATTGCAGCTCTTTCCATGAGCATATATGTCAACACACACCCACCCACACATCCCCACATTCTCCCTCCCCACACACATATATATATGCATTTTGCAATCTTCAGACTATCTTTTTAGTCTAAAGATAGCTAGATGAATTAAACTTAAGTAACAGACACAATGCTTGAAGTAATAATGTAGATAACCTAGGTGGTGCTTTTTCATTCCATTTTTGGAAAATCCATGACATACTGAGCCTGCATCCTAGGCATTTACCTGAAATACCATACCATACCATCACATTATAACTTAAGTGTGAAATGGGTACAAAATATCCAAAGGTTTTCAAGAAGCAATAATACTCAGCTGAGATGATTCTGCTTCTTTCAGACTTGGTTTCACAGTGACAGCTTGGAAAGACAACCAAGAGACTGATGTTCACAAATTCTACAACGCTGTGGTGGAAACTCTCAATGGCATGAGAGCAATGTCCAGCAACCATAATATATAACATACTGAACAGTTTTAACACACCCATCTGTTGGTGTGTTTTCATTTGCAACATTCCCTAAATCCAATTGAACCGATAAGTACTAAAACCAAATGACTCTTTTATCAGAAAGTAAGAATTAAACTATGAAACAAACAGAAACAATGTTGTTTTTCTGTCAGAAATAAAATTGGGGATATTTTTTCTAGTATTTGAGTTTGGTTTTAGCACAGACAAATATATAAGAGACTAGCAACGGGCATTGTTCAAGGTGTGAAGCGGTTACGTAAGCCATCCATGTTTGCCTCGCCTCAGGAATAAGCTCTCCACTCTCTTTTCTGAAGAGTGCCGACTATGCACCCATCGGTAATTTCTGGATTTTCGCTAGTTTTTAAGCGAAAGTATGTTCGGCAAAGTTCGTGTTGTTGTCAGTTTGTGCTGAACAGAATTGGCGTGCTGGCGAAAACTGGAAAGTTTTGAGCATCAGGGAGGTGAGTTTTACCATTTTAAAAATTCCTCTCACCTTTTTATGAATATATAATGAGCGCGTTTGAACCAAATTTGAAAGTCTTTTATCGATACTGTCAGATTTTACTCAATGGTTTACGGTCCGTCATACAGTCTTTTACACGTTCGTCAAGGAAGGACATGTTTATGAAACTGCTGGTGTGTTATGTTTTGATTGGCGTGAAGCAGTGTTTCTGCCCTGAGAGCTCACAAAGTAACTATGGTTGCTATGCGACTGGCAGCACGATGCCATCTCGTCGTAGTTTTCGCATAATCTCGTGCAATTATCAACCACAACAAAGTCTCCAAAAAGTTTAACACCTTTGAAGCTCATTTTAATATAAAAAACCAATAGTCTACCGAGACGACCATGGAACAAAAGGCATGCCGTGTTGCTAGTCTGTTCTATATTTGTCTGTGGTTTAGTAATAAAATTTAATGAGTTCACATCATGTACTTTTTGATCAATAATTATAATTGACAAATATTCTGAAATGTTAACTTTTCATAGTGTAAGGAACATATCTGCTTGTAAATTTCAGACCAATAATTGAAAGTGTCTCTTTATTATTGTAACAAACACTGAATTACTCAGCCAATCACATTAATACACTGTGATCATGTGACTAGATCATTACATTTTCTCCATCAAATTTTACCAGGCATGATTTGTCAAGTTAAACTCATGAATTTCCTATTCTTTCAGTTAGAGTGATGAAATAAATGTTAGAAGATTAAAAAAAAAACTATTTCAAGATAGGAGAAATCAAGCAAATGACAAAAAGATATTCAGAATATTGAATATTTCCATAGACAGAAATTTTTGCACCACTTTTCTCCATTCGGTCAACCTCAGAACACCTTTATTTCCGGTATAATTGCATCATGGGTAATTTACCCCAAATATGGCTTCTTCAGTGAATGAGAGCCAACACCCTAAGGGTGTGTACATCTGCCAAAATAGACAAGGCAGATGTACACGTAATTAAGAGGGAGGTACAGTGCAGTGGAAGTGGTCGATCTTTGTGGTTACTGATACATGTATAATGTTTACTGCATCAATGCTCAATGCTCAGGACTATTAAACATCTGCCAGGCATATCACTTCCCTGCTGCTTAGTCAGCAAAAAGTAGAATTGAGCTAAAAACCTGCAATTTCATGTATTTTCACCTACTTAGCATATGGTATGCTCTTGGTTTAGTCAGTAAAAGTCATGCTGACAGTATCTATGTTTTTAGAGGCCTGCAAATATTTAAGTCTTTGTTAAAATGCGACATATTTGTCAGTGGTTTCTACCAATAAAAACTGATGATGAATTAAAAACTTGGCTGGATAATGGTTAAACTTGATAAAAAGGAAAACAATGGTTTACCTTGATGATCTTTTTCAATTGCCCTTTTTAAGGGAATGTGTATCTTGAAGCAGAAAGCTTTAAACTTTTTGAAACTTTAGAATGATTGAAAAATGTTTCTGTTGGTTGACATTTCAATCTGTTGCAGCTTCTCATGACATTGGCATCTGAAATAACTGGCCCTTAGGGGGATTGTAGTTAGATCATCTTGTAAAAACCTCAACTTTTTGAATTTTCATTTGCTCTATATTTATTGCCTTTGTTTCAAGAGATCCATGAGTTCGTATAAAATTACTTTACCATTGGGAACGGTTTTCACAATGTATTCTTTTGTATACTTTCACTGAATGTACTCATCCTGAACATTTATGTCTGGATTTTTTAGCCTCATCATGACTTCAAAGCCTAACACGAATGCAAAACAAAGATAATTTTAACATTTTCTGTTAGATATTATCGGTAGGGTATAGCATCTTTCTGCAAAATATTCTGAGAATTTTCAACACATTTTATGATATGAATCACCTGATATAGTTATGTTTCACATTTAAGAGAGATGATTTTAGACTTTTAATTTATCTAAAGCTGCAATACACAAATCATTAACATTTATCACTGAATCATAAAAAGAAGAATAAAGATTATAATAAACATGTGCCTTGAAGGTATTTTTAATAACCGTTAATATTGCAAGTTTACAGATAAATTAGGATATAAAATGGTGCAATGTCAGTGATAGATTATCATGTATGTTGCGTTCAGATTTGTTTAAACATTCATTTAAGTCACTTTTTTATGGTGTTTTGTATACTGTAGTCCTTTATCTTGTGGTTGAAGTCTTATCCCTGACATATCAATTAAATGAAGGTTTTAAACATACTGCTTATCCTGATTGTTCTCTTTCTTTCGTAGGTTGGTAGGGCCATACAAATGACCTTTGACCCTCTGACCACAGAATTGTCAAAAGAAAATTTTGTTTGAACAAATTCATCAAAGTTATATCACTGGAACAGCGCCACTATTTAAGGGGGGCCATCATTATTTATGGCTGGTGGGCCAGAGGAATCTGAGGGGGGGGGGGCATTCAAAACATTGAAAACTACAAGCGGGTGTTGCTCAAAATGTTGAGAGAAAGAATGGGGTTACTCAATTTTTGGTGCAAAATCAATTGAAACAACTGTCAGATTGCACCATTGCACACATCAATTTCTCAAAGTTTTCGACGCGAGAGGGGGAAGACCCAACTCTAGTGCTCTCCCCTTGGGGTATTCTAACAGTTTTACTAGTAAAAAAGCATTGATAACACCTTTTAGATTGCACCATTGCACACATCAAAGTCTCAAAACTTTTGATTCGAGAGGGGGACACCCCTCTCGTGCTCTCCCCTTAGAGTGTTCTAACAGTTTTACTAGCAAAAAAGCATTGATAAAATCTTTTAGATTGCACCATTGCACACATCAATTTCTCAAAATTTTCCATGAAAGATAGGGGACATCCCCGTCTGACATTTTGCCCCTCAGTTTCTTGTGTGTGTCCCCCCCCCCCTACTATCAATTTCTTCTTTCAGATATCCTAGTGAAACCCTGTCATAATATCCATCCAAATTAAACAATACTGTATGGTTGGATACTGGTCATCGCTTGAGCTTTTATATCTATATTTTGATGTGACATTGAATTTCATTTTGTTGGTTTCACCTTTTTCAACCGTCATGAGATAACTCATGATAATCTAGCAGAATACACGAGGATTTGAGAAGTCTTGACTAGTGCTGTATTTTTGTACATTTTACAAATACATGTATTGATATTTAACTTTTCTAAATGGGGTGGGGGTCAGTCAAAATTTCTGTGTTAGAGAGAGGGGTTGTACTCGAAATTGAGTTGCCGATGAAATTCCTCCTACTCCCCCCCCCTACCGTAAATGATGACTGCTCCCTAAATACTGGGTATAGCGAAAAACATTTCATTTTCTTAGTAAACGGTCATTCAATCTCGTGAGGGCGCTGTACATATCAAGCTAGCTGCTTGCACTGGGTGACCTACATTCTTGTGCACGACCTACAAATAATATACTGGCCTTACCTGTCTAAGCTTCCCCCAACAGCAAGATACCTTCACCCCACAGCGATGTTTATGTGAAACGAGTCGACGGTCGAGGTCGTAGTCCACGTCTCAGCGCTGTTGGTCAGCAAACTGCACTTGCCGTATCGACGATCAGCGCTGATATCACGTTCGTTCAACTCTGCCGCAACAACGATTAATCTCTGACTCTGGGCCGTCCCTCAACTCAAGCAGACTACCCTTTCTAAGTTTCTTGATTTATTACCCTTAGTCGCAGTCAGTACCGTTGCAGGTAACAATTTTAGACGTTTTGTTCATAATCGTTATCATCATCACAGTCCCTCCGTCAATCTATAGACAGAAGTGGGGCCACTCTACTGTCAATCACAGCCCCTCTTTCACCGGCAAATTCCTTTTTTAGCTCTATGCTTTGATATAAACAACATGCAGTTACACCTTTAATAGTGTAGTCTAGGTGACGTTTACTACAGTTTAGCATTTATGCTTGTTATTTACATGTCATTTTAACAGTAAATTACAACATTTTCACGTTTTCCAATTCCATGCTGTTAAATCGCAAACTAGAGGACGTGTTACCTTCAACCATAGATGTTAAAAAGATACTTTCTCAACTTTTGTCTATACTGCACAAGTTAGGGTAATTCAGTACACCTTAGGTTTCAAGACGTAGACTGATGGTGGTATCAGCTTACAGTTACACTGTCAGGAGACGGTCCCTCCATTGAGGAAGAAACATGGTGTGTGGATCATAAACTAGCACACACAGTTTTTCCATGAAAACACCAAAGATCTCCAGTTTAAATCTACCTCACCTGCAAAATGTAAAGCCTACTGAATCAGTGAATATATATCCGCAATAATCTGCAATAATTATAGGACTTCGGCAAAGCTCATACTGTTAATGATACAAAAGTGCTATCACGGCAAGTTTTGCTGTAATGTTGTGCAATTACAAAGATCATTCTTATAATACACAACAAAGCATTAGTTGTTCATCTGAAATAGCTGGTGCTCATTGTCATGGACACATGTAATTTCTTCCAAAAGATATGTTAAACCCTTTGAGAGCTGTAATTTTCTCCTAGCCAAAATTTTAGTGCAAAATTTTACCACTTTCATGAATTTTTCTACAGTTTTTTCTCAAAACTTTGGCAATAATCTGGGAAAAAATTGACTGGGGTTTATTTTATAACGGGGACAAAAAATTTGTCCGTGACATCAATGTAACTGATAATGGGATTATTGTTTGGAGTGGATAGAGGGTAACTTAATCATTGAATTTTCTGAAGGGAATATTACGAGTTTTTTGAAGAAAAACCTATCAGCCATCCTACTTTATTTCATTTACATAAAGGGAAGAAAAATATGTCCTGCAAGTTCAACCACTCAGGTATCTTGATCATGAAAGAGTAGCTCTGAAAGACCTAAGTTAGAATGTATATAAGTCCATCATCACATCCTGTGTTTTAGCAGCATATGTTAAGGTGATGAGATAAATAACTTCATTACATAAATTTATCATAAGTATTCTAGTTTCCCCATCTTGACTGATAAGTTCTACAAAGCTAAAAGTTTACCATCTTCAAGCTTCAACTTTTTGTGCCTGTTTCCTCAGAATTTCAATGATAATGTCAGCTAGTGCAGATGTGTCGTATTTTCAATTTTCTTAAATTGTTTTCATTTTGTGGGGGAAAAGGTGCCGATTTATGGCAAATTAATTGTCTTATGGAGGTAAAAAAGACCTTTGTCTTCATTCTTGCACTTTTGCTACTGCAAATTGTCTGGTCGTTGAAATGATGGAAAGCATTTTGCAATGTAGAGGACCAACTTTGCCCTTGAAAACAATAGATTAGGAGAAACCATGGTGGTGAAAGGGTTAATTAATCCAGGAAGGATTTGCTTTGAAAAAGTTTACTGAATACCTCGGTGCAATCCCATGATCCCTTACACTGCACCAGAATCACATGACTTGTTGCATTCAGATACAGGAAAAGCTTGATCAGTTTTAGGTTCAAATTAGTGTGAAAATGGTTCAATTTGTACATCTGATTTTAGTCAGATCATTGCCTTGAAAAAAAGTATACCCTGCCATGAAAATGGATGTGTCTTTCACCATCAAGGACAGCTCATTGTTTGAATAGACATTGGAAACAAGAAGTTGAAAATAATGCAGTTGTCAGCGTTGAATGCATAGAAAAGTCATACATGATGCAATTGAAAAGTACAACATTTTTTCATACTCAGCTTCTGTGGAAGAAATAACTTAGCATTGTTCAAATTGTTCCTGATAGACTGCAACACCTTTTAAAATAGTCCTACTGTGTCCATATATCCTTTGCCCCTTTAAATAAACTTTATCTGCATACAATTTCATATAGCAAGAAATTTCTTTGAAACCTTATATAAGATTTTCATACTGAAAAAAGTGTGTACAGAGTTATAATCATGATGGTAAATTAATTTGTGTGTGCCAAGGTAACTTTGTATCCTCTCTGACCTCGAACTGTCGCTTCAAAGAGTATCCTTGGTTAACATTGTCCTTGTGCTCAGCATTGTCGTTTGGCCACAGCCCTGCATAGGTCAGTACATCAAGCCTATTGAGTAAAGTCCAATCTGAGTGCTACAGGTACCAATTTGTATTTATTTGCGTACTACAAAAGTTCATCAGTATAGTCCACTGTACTTCCATAAAGCAGACATCCAGGCCACGCACTGAAAGGTGTATCACTCAGGTGATTTTTCTACTAAGTTCTGCTTTTAGCTAATTGTCTGAAAGATTTCTGACTTTTGTGGTATTTTTTCTGAATTGTTTGGTGTTTTTATATTATTTACATTGTATCTCCCTCAGTGAGATAATAATTGTCTGCATATTGTTTATTCAATGGTTGTCTAGTAGTGTGTGACCCAGTTCATGTTGACTTCATCCTACATTCCACAATCTACCCTGTGTGTAGTTCTATACTTCCATCTTTCCACTTGACATGCATTGCATACCTGTAATAAATTTATCCAATTTCAAAAAATCTGTGACATACTGTCATGCACTTACTCTTTTTTTTTGACATGCAACAAAAAACCAACAAATTTCCATGACAGGTTTTGTACACATTTGGAGGTACAGTATCCCAGAGGGACAGCATGGCTACAGCATTGGCTGTGAGAGAGAAGACTTTCCAATATCAAGATGACCTTCCTTCGATGCCAGTGCCACCATTACAGCAAAGCCTTGACAAGTACCTAGACGCTGGTAAGACTTCTTTCTAGCCATGTTTTTTATTACCTGTGGATCATATTCCACACTTTACGGAGTTTTTTCCAATCTTGTCTTCATTCTCAATTCTTGCTCACTTGTCTAGTTAAATGTTTATCATTTCTGTTTTCATATCTGTATATCTCTATGTCTAACATTATATACAATGTGCTATTTTTTGATATCACAGTGATAATAAAATAACACTCTATTTATTAGTCATTATCTACTTTCATCTCTTTTTGAATGAAGCATAGAAGGCTACTTCCAAAAAGTCACAAATGCTATTTAAAGAAGAAATATTATTGTCACTGTGAAATTCAACATTGAATGAGTATCTGAATTGATCATCAAAGTTAGGACCTAGTAACATATCAACTTGTGAGAATAGTTTAACGTGCCCTCTGTAAAGTCATCTTGTACAGACTTCAAGTAATGGGTGGAGGTATCCCAGAGTTTTCAAAATTAGATGTGGATTATCAAAAGGTGTTTGAAAAGTCACCTCAACAATTTTTAGCTCACATTTGGTATATGTTTATAAACCAAAGAGAGCTTACATGGTAAGTCAGCAGCTTCTGTATGTCTGTATTAATGTATGTTAGTACGTTAGTATGTATGTATGTGTGTACGGATGTATATCCATCGATATCAAAGCTCCAAACTCGTAGCACCTACGATCTTAGTATTCGGTGTTCAGTAGTCGTTGCACCAGGGGTGGAGATGTGAATTTGTTTCAATGAACATATCAGAATCAAAAATATGTTAGTGAGGTAAAAAAAGGGAAATCCTGCAAATTGGTAAAACTGTCATCACAGGCCAAATTTGGCTGAAACTTTGTATATAGGTTCTTGAAGATGACTTTAGTTAGATTTGTTCAAAATTGTGGTGAAAATTTATAGTTGGTAGTATTTTTAGGCCAACTTTTCCCATCCTTGGTCAAAAAACCTCTGAAACTGCTGGTCCCACAGCTGTGAAACTTGGTATGCATGATCCTAGGGTTTGCCTTTGTTAGATTTGTTCAAATTGTGGCGAAATTTTCATATTTTTACTTTTTGGGCAATTTTTTCCATTTTTGGTCAAAAAATCATTTTCTCTGAAATTTCTCATCCAATTGCTTTGAAAACTTGGTATGCATGTTCCCAGGGGTAAAATTAATTATTCACTCTGGCCTGCCACATCGAATTAAATGTGAGCCAAGTGTTATGACGCTATGTTTTGTCATGTCAATAAACTGTTAGAATGTCTACTGCATGAATGAAATACTGCATGTCAGCAGTTTTTCATACCAAATCAAGAACTATTAAAACAGAACAGGGTTCTTAATTTAATATTTGTTGATATTTTGATAAATAAAAAAGTGGTACTGTTTGATGGATGACTTCAGAAGTCTACAAGGAAAGTTTGACCTCACATGTCCATAACTTGCCCTCATTGTACTTTATTTGTGTACATACATAGTTTTCTTGTTTTTTGTTGTTGTAAACTGTCGGCATATCTTGACTTGGATTGGATTTGTAGATAAAATAACAAACATTCTGTCAGGCATGATAATCGTGATTTACTGCTGTGTGTAATAATGATGAATGATACTGCTTCAACTGTAAACTTCTTCAATTGCAAACAGCTGTTACCGCTGTAACAACAGTTGTGAGTCACCTCCCGCCTCACCTCCCCATCTCACCTCCAACCCTCCCACCCCGTTTCAATTTATCTGGCTCTTAAGAGGTATAGATTTTGTATTGTTTGGAATTCAACAGTTGTGTAAAGAATCAAGCAACATTCCATCACTAAACAGAAAATCTGTAAACTATATCATGCATACAATGAATTTATCTTTCCTTGGAAGAGGCTGTAAAAGATTATCTTTTCCTACTTCATGTACTTTGACCGGTTCAATCTGAAGTCCAAAGTCCAAAGGTTCAGTCGAACTCCAGATTGTACTCCAGATTTAGCTGGTACGCTTTAATAGCTTCCTTATCTTAATTTCCACCTTCCAACTCTAGGTGTCTAACAGTGCCATGATTCATAAACTCTTGATAATTTTATACAATAATGATTGTTTTTCAACAGGTTTTCCGTCCATTCAGTTTCAAAGTCTAAAACTATTACATTCCTAGCACATCAGGAGACTTTATTGTCTAAAGCAAAGCATCTTGGATTTAAGATTGATATGCCATCTTATCAGAAAGATAATATTTTTTGATAAGCACATAGATTGAAAGATAAACATATTATCAACATCAGCCTTTAAATATTGATTTTTGTTTCTATTTTGGAGTATATGAGCCGATATATTAAATTCATATAACATAAAAGTCAAAATTACATGTGCTTGTTAATTTTTTAATTGTCACATGGTATCCTGAAATTTTTCACTAAACAAGTCATTGATTTGTTAGGCTATTTAAATTTTGTAGAAATTGTAGGGCTATTGGTAATATGCTCTTTTAAAAGTAAAATGTTTTGTTTTGAAAGTGTAGATTGACTTTTTGTGGATGCCACTGGATACAAAATGCAACCATTGTACTATGAGAAAAGTATTAATATATTCATACTTTAGGTAAAATATTTACTCTCTTTCAAAACTTAATAAATTTTAGTGAAGCCATTTGTCACTGAAGAAGAATACAAACACACTGAGAAAGTTGTGAGAGAGTTTGGAGATGGAATTGGAAAAGAGCTGCAAGCTAAATTGGAGGAAAGAGCACGGAACACACAGGAACTGGGTGAGTGTTATTTTGAAGGAAACCATCACAAAGAGCCAATGAATTAAAAATCTCGCTTGACCACTTGTTCTTCAAGGTGAATGCAGCTCCCCCTCTATCTAAACTTCAAACACTGCATACCGGTAACTCAACATTAAATCATGGAAATAATCAGGGATGCAGATACGTGACTGTAAGTTGGAAAAACCCAGATAATTTGACATATACCATTCCAGCTACTTTTTCTTTGTCTTTTCTTTATACTTTTCCTCTGATCGCATCCCAATCATTTCAACCACCAAACTTTGCCATTTTGCCATCTACATAACTTTTTAGCCTGGATAGATGATATGATATAGATGATATGCAAATTGCCTTCTCCTTTCTTTCACAGGGTTGAAATACAGTAAATTCTCGAACAGATTTTGTGGGGTTGAAAAGTAGGGGAGTTTGAGAAACAATTCCAAGCTATACTTGACTTAGACAATGTAACAGAGTGGAAATAGAAAACATCATCGACAAATGAAATGCAATACTGAAACATACAATATTCCACCAAGTTGATTCAATAAAATCACATAATATTTTATGACAAGATGAATAAAACTACCAATAGATAACAGAGTTGAACTCTTACAAAATGCTACCATCCAAGTAATTTGTCAAATTGTCTATTTATTTCACTGATAAACAGCACATACTGTTGTAGAATGTGTAGCTCTTCCTTCTGTATTGTTTGAAAATTAAAAAATACACTTCTTTCTTTAAGGAGGAAAAGTTCTTTGCCTCAGGGTGGGTCTTTATAATTCATGATTTGTTATCAAGATGTGTTATGATTTAATTGGCAAAATGAAAATTCATAATCATGTACAAGATGCTTCCATTTCAAGGAGAAAAATGTCTTCTTTGTTTTTATCCTGCAGCTTGAAGAATGGTGGGAGAACTTGGCATATCTGTCAGCCAGGACACCAAATGCTATCAATGTCAACTTTGCCGGACCGTATCCATTCCATGAAGAATTCTGGCCACTAAAGTATGGTACGCAGCTTGAGAGGATGGCCACTCTACTATGGGCATATACTGAGGTCTGGTTGACATTTAGGAGGTGAGGTTTGCAGCTGGAGAATTTAGGATGCGCTGTTCTTGCTGATCAGAAATGTCAGGAAACTTATTAGAAAATGGTAACTGTAAACACATTGACCATATGACATTGAAATTTAAGTCAACCATCAAAGGATAGTTAAACATCTGTGCATGCAAGCGATGTAGCAAAAATAGGAAAGAAATATCGTATGAACACAATGCATTTGCAAGTAGTAAAGTAGTTCATACTTGAAAATGAAACATTTAAACGTTTTCAAACAACTTTCAACCATTCTCTTTCAAAATATAGAGTAAAAATCAGAGGCATGCAACTTTTGGTCCTTAAGAAACAAATTATTCAACATTTTGCTGATATTTAAAATTCAAAATGGCTGCCATCCCTGTGTTATCACTATGGAGGAAAATAAAATTCCTGATTTTCACAAAAACTAAGCAATTGAAAACTGTTTTTACTCCATAAGTTGTAGGCTGAAAGAATATTCTAAAAAGTCTGAATATCTGTCTCCCAGGTGCATTGTACCTTGATCTTAGTTTGTGATTTTTGTAAATTGAGAAACAAAAAACTGTTTTTGCGGATGTGAAGTCAAATGTAAAAGATTGCTGTTTTTGAAAAAGTACCGTAATTAAATATATTCTTACAGTTTTTCTGAAAAAATGTTTCGGCCACCAGCTCCTGGCCATTTTAAACTGAATTTCTATATATATATATTTATATGTAACTGTCTTATTGTGCACATATCTAGAAAATTGTATGCATGCAGACCATAATAAGAAGACAACCTTTTTTCTGGATGCTTTTTATTCAGGGAAGAGTTGCCTGTTGACAAAGCGAAAGCCCTGGGCAATACACCAGTGTGTATGGATCAGTACAGAAGTATCTTTAACGCATGTAGGATTCCAGGAGCTGAATGTGATTCCATCATAAGGACTTTCAAAACTGGTATGTCGCTTGATATATCTGTGTGCATCATGGCATGAAAATTAATAAATATTTATGTGGATATACCAGAAGAGTAAATATTTACAGTAGATTTTGTCTTGAGTCACAAACTACATACATGCATCTTAATCTATATGCATCCCAGTCAAAGTTTTAATACATTTTCACCTTACAAATGTTTCAAGAATGTTTTTTGACTTTTGAGTCTTATGGCACTTTGTTTCCTGTTAGTATATTGACTTACAAAATCCTTGCATGCCTGCCGATGGACACTTCATGGGATTTCATATTGAATACAACTAAAATTCCTTCCTTTGGATGATTAGTATGAAAACTACAGTTTCTCTTGATTAATGGTGAACAATTTAGTTAAAAGAATTTGTTGACATCATTTTCAAAACACCACATTCTTGATCAATTATTTCTCCACAGAATCAGAAGGACCATGTTCAGGCACTGTTATCATCTTTAGGAACGGCCATATGTTTAGAGTGACTGTTGTTGATGACAATGGTAATGCTGTTACACCGCCTGAAATTGAAAAGTAAGTAGTGGTATTCATGTGAAAGTAAAAACTATAAGACATCACAGTTTTAAATTGTTCACCAGCTAACATCAATGCAACCTTTCATACAGGTCTGAGCATCGGCACTTTTCAAAAAAATTTTCATAATACTTAGCTTCATTTAGAAACAATTCATAACTGCCAAACGAAAGAGCTTGTACTTCTCTGTACTGTGGTTTTGTGTTTAGATAGTCATAAATTAGATTTCACTGGCTGCATAAAATTAACCCAGATGTGTTGTCACATTGTTATCAGTCCTCATTAATAGTTTACTCTTTGCCACCTTTCCAACACTTGGTGGCATGTTCACTTCACAGTTCTCAGTGTTAGACTGGGATGGCCTTCTGTCTGATTCTGACCACAAAATAGACATATTTAATAGTATGCATTGTTAGAAGGGGGCTACAGAATTACAACTGAGAGTTTCAGCTTTTCTTTTGTTCTGTATCTGATCATCTCATGTGTTTTCACACAAAGGCTCAACAATTGCGTTTTGATTTGAAATAAAGTTTATTCTTGTTGCTCCATTTTTCCAACTTTTGATGATTTGAATTTGCTAACATTTCATCAACAAAGAAGGGAGGCAAGAACTGAAACAAATACCGTTTGGATATCTTGGGCATTTACATTACAAACATTTGTTATGGAAGGAATACCATAATGTCACTTGTACATTTGCTGTTTCAGCATTTACTGGTTTCACGTTTATTTCTCTGACAGCACAAATTTTTCTAACTCTAAGCCATGTACGTCATTCTTTTTGTTTAACATCCCAGGCAGTTGAAGTACATCAAGGAACTATGCAATGGTCGACCAGCTGGTCCGGGTATTGGTGCGCTTACTGCTTGGGACAGAGCCTCCTGGGCTGAGGTAGGGATGCACATCTTTTCTCCAATTCATCTCGAAAGAGGGGTAGGAGTTTGGGGGTTTTTGAGGCTTGGGGGGAGGGTTGGACTTAAAGGATGGCATCCATTTTACAAATGCACTTTCAGCAATGGCCACTCATACTGACTCTTTGTCGACAGTTTCAAGAATATGATAGTATCACTATTGTACACCAATCCATCTACAACTCCCACACAAATAGCAATGTTCACATTATATATTTTTTATGTGCATCCTTGTTCTGCAGTCAAGACAATACCTGATCAGTCTTGATCCAGAAAACAGGAAGTTCTTGGAAGACATAGAGTCTTGTATCATGTGCATGAACATGGACATGGATAATTCACCAACAACCAGTGAACAGGTGACATTTAAAGTTAAAATCATTTGTGTTCACTGTGTCTATCTCTCTCTCTCTCTCTCTCTCTATCTCTCTATCTATCTATCTATCTATCTCTCCATCTATCTATCCATCCATCTATCCATCCATCCATCCATCTATCTATCCATCTATCTATCTATCTATCTATCTATCTATCTATCTATCTATCTATCTACATGTATCCATCTATCTACCCATAACAACCATCATCTATTTTTGGACTTTACTTATTTAGTTTTTGGTGAGTCATGACTGTGGAAATTGATAAAATAAAGAAAAAGTGAGCAAAAACATACTTCTGTATGGGTTGATCAGCTGTTGAACAAAGTAAACATACCAAAAACATTTTTCAATTTAATATACATGCATGTACACACACATACATATACATCTCAAGCACTGTATTCCCCTTGAAAGACAAATACAAGTCTGGTGTATGGATGGATGTTTAGATGTGTATACTGCCCTCAGATGATTTATAATGTACTTATTTTTTGGTTACTCGCTGACAATTTTATTCTATGCAACCACGCGCAGATTGGTCAACTGGCAATGAATGGTCACGACGTTGCAAATCGTTGGTTTGACAAATTTGCTGTCCTAGTTGCTTACCCAAATGGAGGTATTGGATGCAACTGTGATGTAAGTTGATGGCAATGTTTTCCTTCAAGTCAGGATGTTTTTTTCGAAACCATACTTCTGCAAAAAAATCATGTGTACTAGTGTTACACAGATGTAAACTTGTTGACCTTGTTCCCTGTGAACAGGTCAGCAATAACCATTCTTAACAATGAATTTTGGCTAAACAATGGTTGTGTTGAAAGGATCTTAAAATTTACACTTCTAAACAAATTCCCATTATGAAATTTTATCAATTAGAAAAGGAAGGTGCAGAGCATGTATTTAAAATTTCAAAATGTCAATAATTAATGTTGTTTAGAAGTCTTTACCTCAAGGTTCCTTAATCAGATCATTCAGCAACTTTAATATTTTTATACATTTATTACAATGTATGTTTATGATTTTTTGAAGTGTGTACAGGGGAGGTTAAGGTGAGAGATACATAATCCTTGAGAGAAAAAATGAATGAATGATCACTAGTGCCAGCACAGTGTAAGAAAGATGCCAACGTAATCTTTCTCTTTTATTTCCCAGCATTCACCTGCTGATGCACTTGTTGCAGTGATTACTGTAGAAAGGATTTTGGATTTGTTACGGAAGATCAACGGTAAATGGAAGGTAAGATCTTGAAAGATATTACATGTGAGTAAAAGATTTCCTGAGAAATTTTGATGACTTAAAAGGAGTTTTGTAATGTCTTTCAAATTGCATCAAATATTATTGTCCTAGGAAAACAAGAAGAAAATTATTAATAATAACATTCTTTAAGTTCCTTTCAACTTTCAGCTTCACTCCACATTGTGTTCATGTTTGATCTTATATCTTAAACAATAGAAAAGCAATGTTTGTGGTTACAGGTTTGTTACTAAATTTAGCTGCACACATGTGACACTGTACCCAGCAGTTTCAAATGCTGAAAAACCTTTCCAGTGTTGCGTCTTGTAGTCTGAGTCATTAATATATCTTATTTGTAGCATTAGCAGTAGCCTATTAAGTTGTATTTTTGTCTTTCTTGCAAGCGTAATTTCCAAGAATGTAATCTGAACTTGTGGACAAATATTTATTTTTGCATGTTAATGAGAGAACAATGATGTCATTTGTGAATAGTCCTATTGACTGAATGCCAGACAGTGAAATGATACCTTTTACATTTATGTAGAGTACATCCCCAAAGAGAAGTTTGACCCCGCCAAAAGAGTTGAAGTTTATTGTTGATGATAGGATTCTAAGGGACATCAAGGAGGCTACAGAACAGTACATCAAGATGGTGAGCATATGTTGCATATTCTGGAATAAAATCAACACATTTTAGATAATTATTTTGTGATTTTGAATACAGCAGTTATTATAGGATAAATCTTGCATTCAGAATTTAAGTGTGATGGTTGTGAAAATTAAAATCTTACATACTAATTTTACTTCTCCATTTCCTGTTTTTCCTGGTCTTCAGGCTGACAACTTGGAGTTTATTATTAAACAGTTTACAACTTTTGGCAAGAAGGTCATGCGTGAGTTCAAGATCCACCCTGACACTACCATGCAACACGTCCTACAGTTGTCCTACCATAAGATGCATGGCAAGTGAGTAAGCCTTGCTACTTCAAAGATAAATGCTTTGTGTTTACACTGAGCTAGTCTGTAACATGCCTTAGAAACCTACAGGTAACTCCAATCATGGGTTATACCGTTGTGATTGTTTCTCTGTGTGCATTAAACCATAGCCCCTCAAGAAAAACTTGCGGGTCTATGATTAAACCCAAATTTCTAATTTTCAACCATATATTTGCAATGTTATATTTGGTCTTTGTAACACTCAAACACACTTTCCTGTGCCCCCACAGTGTGTTGAAATACCCAGTGCTGTGCTCCCACAGTGTGTTGAAACACCCAGTGCTATGCTCCCACAGTGTGTTGAAACACCCAGTGCTGTGTTCCAACAGTGTGTTGAAACACCCAGTGCTATGCTCCCACAGTGTGTTGAAACACCCAGTGCTATGCTCCCACAGTGTGTTGAAACACCTAGTGCTATGCTCCAACAGTGTGTTGAAACACCCAGTGCTATGCTCCATCAGTGTGTTGAAACACCCAGTGCTATGATCCCACAGTACCAGTGTGTTGAAACACCCAGTGCTGTTTTTCCCAAAGTGTGTTGAAACACCCCGTGCTATGCTCCCACAGTGTGTTGAAACACCTAGTGCTATGCTCCAACAGTGTGTTGAAACACCCAGTGCTATGCTCCATCAGTGTGTTGAAACACCCAGTGCTATGATCCCACAGTACCAGTGTGTTGAAACACCCAGTGCTGTTTTCCCAAAGTGTGTTGAAACACCCAGTGCTATGATCCCACAGTACCAGTGTGTTGAAACACCCAGTGCTATGCTCCCACAGTGTGTTGAAACACCCAGTGCTATGCTCCCACAGTGTGTTGAAACACCTAGTGCTATGCTCCAACAGTGTGTTGAAACACCAGTGCTATGCTCCAACAGTGTGTTGAAACACCCAGTGCTGTGTTTCCAAAGTGTGTTGAAACACCCGTGCTGTGCCCCCACAGTGTGTTGAAATACCCAGTGCTGTGCTCCCACAGTGTGTTGAAACACCCAGTGCTTTGCTTGCCAACATAACATGTACCATGTATTTCTAAGGTTCATTGATTGACAATTGACTTCATATCCAGACACAAATACACTTACTGTCAATAACGCTGCTGCTGAAATGTAAAACAGGCTGTGTTTGACAAGCAGAATACACACTTCAAAGCCATTCAGCCATACCATAGACAGTTCATTAGTGATCTATTACTACATGTACTCTTCCAAATTTGAATTGGTACAATTACAAAAGTATGTTTTTCAATAAAACAGAGATTTCCTAATCCTAATGGTAAAGCTGTCAACTTCTTCCGTCAACATGTTGGGTAGACTTTTGAAGATCATTACACAAGTTTCACTGTCACCTTACAAAATATTACATTGTTAATTTAAACATTCTTGAAGTAACACTTCTCACACGTGGTCTGTGCCTAAACAATTGGGGCATCTTCCATTGCATTTATTTTCTTTGTATTAATAATTGCCAAGTTCAGTGATTTTAATATTTTCTTCAGCACTACAAAATTTTATGTTCTTCTTTGGCATGTGTCGCTTTGTTAGACCAGCACCAACCTATGAGACAGCCACAACTAGGCAGTACTATCATGGACGTACTGAAACTGTTCGACCATGCACTCAGGAGGCGGTGGAGTGGTGTAGGGCCATGTTAGATCCAAATGCACCTGTGAGTAGCAATTCTTTTTAGTTTTCACCCACAAGTGACAACATTTTCCTAGAATTTTGGTTGAATTTCAATCATCATGTTGACAGCAATTTATTTCCTAGTCCATATTAAGGTAGAATGTAGCCCGGGAACAGATATTCGGACTCTCAAATTTTTAAAATATTTTTCTGGTCTGCTATTTGCATCAAATCAATTGTAAGTCTGTGGAGAAAATAAAGATTTAACCATCTTCTTTTTGTGACAATTGAAAATGTCTTTTCTTCCTACAAAGAGTTATTCTGGGGTATGGCAACCATTTTTTTATATATAGGTAATTTTTTTCTCTGCTATCCCTAACTTCGCAACAGGACCCTAATTTTCATTGATCACCGTGAAAGGAATGGTTCAAAGATATTTTGGAGAAAAGTCTAAGCAAAACTTTACAACATTGAGTTTGAGATGAGTGGTATGTTGAAAGTAAATGCAGTGAAACATGCAAGAATAGCATAAAATTTTGTGTGGCAGTTTGGTCATCAGAACATGATTCAGAAAAATGAGAACATTTCAAATAAATAAATAGTGATGGAACTTTTCAATCTCAATTGTCTTGTGAAAACATTTAGACTAGCCCACTAGCCACTGAGCAATTTTTATATCTCAACATCAAAACGTTAAGTAATTCATTTTTTCCCAGTTTCTTTTTTGTCATCGTTATCTTTCGACCACTACATGTCAAATGTATGCCCTAGCTGGGTCAATGTAAGTGCCATAGGCCTATGTGATCACATGGCTAATACAATCACACTAATCTGAATGTGTTGACACCACTCATGCTATATTATTTCCAGACAAATTTTGTGGAAATTCATTTGTTTTATCGTGCCATAATCAAGCCCCTAGACTAGGGGCAAGTTCACATTTATGTGTAACACAAATACAGTCAGTAATGAAATAGAATAGCTTAAAAGAATGTTTTGCTTATATTTCATGAAAGAGATTTTAATTGTCACAAAATCCTTCATCCTTACCCTTAAATTTCAAATAAAAAACGATACAAAAAATAATGAAGTCATCTTCAAAGATTTGATAATATTTTCAGTCACATTCAGTCACACAGATGTGATATACATGTGCCTGCAAATTTCCAGTGAAAGACTACTGTTTTAGTAAGTGACTGAATGACAATAGGAGATAGGACTGATTTCTTTTCAAGTGACCAGAAATGTGATTTTTTTTTGGCATGTTGTCCATCTTTCAGGCATCCACGAAATTGCAGTTGTTCCAGAAATCTGTAGAAAAGCATAACCAATTGATGTTTGACTGTCTGAACGCCCAGGGCTTTGATAGGCATCTGCTTGGCCTGCAGTACTTGGCAGTCATGACCGGCCATCCCATACCAGAAATGTTCCTGGACCCTGCGTGGACCAAAAGGTGACAAATTAACACATTTAGTGTTTGGATCACAAAGTTATCTATCATTTGATGTAACAGCAGCAGTTTCTGTAACTTTACAACAGACAACAATATTTCTGCCACTTTTTTTTACTTTAAAGCCAGTATCACTGAACTAGGGATGCATGCTAAATACAAACTTTGAAATTTGAATGATGTTTTGATAATTTAACTACCAGATTTGCAGATAGAATGTTGTGCATTCCTGTTTTGTTTAAGTTTCATTGTGCACTTTTTATTTCAAGCACATCACACCAAAAGGCATAATTTGAACAGCCCCAGTTACGGTGACCTAACCTAGTTTTGGATCTCATGGTTTCCATTAATTAGTGTATATTGATAGAATAAAGGGTTCACGAGGTCAATATTGTTGCTAACGTGACAAGGTTGCTCCTTTTGACATGTTTTCTGTATATACCATGACAGAGTAAGCCATCTTAATTTTTGAAATTAACTATGAAACTAAAATAATTGGAGATGCCAAACGATATAGTTGACTTCCCATGTGACAGAAAATTGACCAAAAAATCATGTTGAATAACGGCGACTTTTGTCCCATTGAACTTTTGACCCCATGTTCCAGGTTCCAGGACAGTTACTTTGTAGAAGTTAAACACTGACTGAGGGCTTGTTGCAGGACAGCGGAAATTTACCCACCAGACACTTATTATACACAGAACTAACTGTGTAAAGGCCTGCGTTTGGGCCAGATTGTCTCTTCAGAAAATTTACTTACTAGATTACAATTTCAATGGAAAACAAAAGGCTATCACACCTCCATAATCGTCTTACATACTAGAACAAAAGTGATCCCAGGGATCTCCAAAAGTGCCTTTATAATAACCGTTGACTCAACTTATGGGGTAATGGTCCAGATAGTTAAAGTCCCGCTTAGTGGATTTGGGTAAGAATAAATCTGTATAATGACAATGAATGCTAGCTTTCAATAATGCATACTTATTACATATCTGAATTTGAGTTTTAATATTTCCAGTAAAGAGGTAACTCTCATACTGGTATCTTTTTCCACCATTTTTTGAATTTGATTGGCTATTTGACTGTGTAATATCAAAATTGTTGATTCATAATGATGAAAATATCAGACTGTAGGGTTAAGTTTCATGGATTCACAAATGGAATTTTTTCTGTCAGTACATGAGTATTCCTACATTTTTGTTTCCTACAGTGGTGGAAATGGTAACTTTGTTTTATCCACAAGTTTGACAGGCTACACATCAATTACTGGTGGCTTTGCTCCAATGTTAAACAATGGCTATGGTTTGACCTACGCTATACAAGACCATAGGTGAGATAACCTTAATTATATCATACCAGTATATTGATGGCACAAATACAGCAATCTGATTGTCGAGATGTGAAAACACTGACCGTAGTATATTCACAATATACCACTGTTGGCACATGCGCAAGCTTTTAGCACGAGCAAAAATCCTTTTTTGATGTCCATGCCAGAATTTCAATATACTGTTATGATATAATAGCAATAAATCACACCCAGCAACAGTATACCACTCGATTTTGACCGGTCCACTTCATATATGCACTCGCTATCACTCGTGCATATACCGGTATGTCATGAACTGATCAAAATCTTGTGGTATACCGTCGCTGGGTGTGCTTTCTTGCTTAAATATAATGTTTCAGCTATCACAGGTTTTTACAAAGTATTTCCACAAGGGCCATTGCACATGTCGAAGAACACATACTCTTCAAATATCTATGGAATGAAAAAAAAGATTATACTTTCAATTTTAACAATGTTAGATTAATAGTTTATGAAAGTAAAATGAAATCATTGTCACTATGTTTGAATCAGCATATTATATCTGCAAATCAAAGGCAACCAAAGTTATAATTCATCTCAATTCAGTCATCTTTTTAAAATTCCTCATTCTTCTTTTTCCCTCATTCAATAGAATCATTCTCACGATATCATCGTGGCGAGATAATCCTGAGACGGATGCCCTGAAGTTCTACGCTAAAATTGCCGAAACCCTGCAGGAACTGCGATCTTTCCTCACCAATGCAAAACTCTGAAATATTACAAACATTTAGTCTTTTCATGAATACTTTTCATGTTTTTATATGCAAAACGATATCTGTGAAGCTCATGTATCAATTTGACTGTAATTTTTTCTCAGTGTGTGTCAAATTACTTCATAAAGTTTTCAATATTTCTGAAATTTACTCAGTGCCGGAATTGTTGGTTCTGAAGCTTCATCTTTCTCCTTCTTTTTCTGTTTTTTATGAAAGCGGTAGACTAATTACAAGTGATGAGAGTTGTCCCAACATCTTATATTTCCCAATCAGGTTTTACAAACGTAAGTTAATGAGAGGATAATTTTCACTGTTCTCTTAAGGAAACGTTAACCTTGAAAATTTTTATCCAGATTCATTTCATATCTGGCTTGACTCAGCGCATAGTCTTGTGAATGTAGAGTGTCCTGTCATCCACAAGATTCGTTGTTTAAGGTCATCCTCCATGATGCCACCTGTAGAGCGCCCTCAAGCGAGACAGGGTCTATACACTCCTGGAAAGTCCTTGAATTTAAAAACATCCATGAAAGTCCTTAAAAATGAACAAAGTCCTTGAAAATTGACAAACCACCCATGTATAGTTTGGAAAATCGTGAAATAAAAGGTTATGGCATCATGAAAACAATTTACTTTCAATATGTAAAGTATTTTCAAAACTTCAACTTTTCTTGTTAATAATACCCCAACAGCAGCTGTTCAGTGTGGCAGCTGACACAAAAATTCAAAGATTGTTGAGGGAGAAACTCTGCCAACTTAGCTTCTTTTCAGGGAAAGAACTTCATTAACTTCATGTTCATTTGGGAGAAAAATTTTCTTTGTATAAATGGGATATATGTTTCATCCATTTTTTGGTGCGTGCAATAGCAGATTTTGCTCACAGTGTCAATGGCTGCAAGTTATGATTGGGGATTTTGCTTTGAATACCATGGGAGATTTTACCTGTTATTACATTTTAATTCCAAAATTTGCAATACCATGTTGAATTGCTATGTACCTCGAGTGCTTGTAAATTCTGGGGAGATTGCATGTATGGTACATGAGATAACATTGGCAATGGTAGGCAAGGGGTTCAAACATAATCAGTTGACTTTTAAAGCAGTTTCTCTTTTTATTGTTGGTTTTCAGGTTAAACCTTTATCAAGGGTAGTTTGATGTGTCTTTCAAACTGAATGTCTGGGTTCTACAACTTCAGTGCCAACTACTGTATGTTTCTGTTGCTGCAAATAATGCAAGGCAACTCTGATCAGATGGCTTTACTAGAACTGTGATGCAACATTAGCCAAGGCAAATCAAAATAAGCAAGTCACATGGTCTCATCAAGTTCATCTGAAGTTCTTGATGCTGTGCTGTAGCTAGGGTGTACTTCATTACAAATAGGCATAGAGTAGTTCTTCAGCCTCGCTGTTAGACTGGAAGATCTGTCACTCAAGGGCGTAGGGAGTGTCCTCGACCGACTGATCTTTCAGTCTATCTTCCTGTTTTTTGTGTTATATAAGTAAACATTGAGTGTAAGTTTTTTTAGGTGGTTTTTAGCATTTTTAGTACATGTCTACTCTGTTAGGTTCAGCTGCATTGAGCATTAGCACTAGCAATAATGGCATAGCCTTTGTGACAGCCAAGTCGTAAATAAAGGATGTACAATAACATGGTTGTTGTGAAAGCACCCTATTAGAGCGTATATGCACCTAGACATTAACCCTTTGAGTGCTTTTCTCACCAAAATTTTAGTGCAACATTTTACCAATTTTATGAATTTTTTTTATTTTTTTGATAATTTTGGATCAAATGGACATAATTTTTCATTGGCTACAGTTTTTGATCAAAATTTTAGCAAAAATCTGAAAAAAATTGTGTTAATGATTGATCTGAAAAAAAATTGTGTGCACGTATAATCTATAGAGACAACAAAAATTGACTTTGGCACTCAAAGGGTTAATATTACTCACCCTTTGCTCCATGTCATGTGATGCTCTGTGCTAATGTCCTTACATGCATATTTTCTCATGACTTTGTAATAATATGATTACATTCTGTCTGAAAAACTTACTCTAAATTTTTGAAAGGAACAAATTTTCTTTTCTCACAGTGAGGAAGTTTTCATATTGTTTGGCAGTTTGAAACTTGCTTAGAACCCTGTTTGCAGCCACAAAAGATACATAAAAGTTTAGATAATTTCCAGCACCATCAAGAAACAATGGTTTAAAGAAGAAAAGATCACAAGTGAGAATACATTTGATACTAATCATGTGTCAACATAAGATGGATTCATGGTTGATTATGGGAAGGTATTTGGTGTTTTCTTAATACTCATAAAAAGTAAAAAAAATCAAATAACTTTTGCCCTTCATATTCACTCAATATTGAGTTGCCAACAATAACAGCGAGTGTCATAGATGTGCATAAGGTATGATTTGCAAAAAAAATTTAAAAAGCTATAAAATTGGTTTTACATGTGGCCGTAGAATTCCGCAAATCAAGAAAAAGATGAAAAAGTTAGACGTGCTTAGTGATTGTAGCGTTGTCCCTAGGCAATGTTCAAATTTTTAAAGTAAGATGCAGAACCTGTATTTCAAATTGAGTAGAACAGTAGATTCTGACAATGACAGATTTCTATCTGTCAATCAATTCGTTCTCCATAATAAATATCTTTCATGATTTACTGCATTTTTATAGAAAATACATGAGTGGTTTGTTGAATGTTAGTATGGGATATGTGTCTTCAAGTAGAATAGAGGAAATGTGTTTTATAATTTTGTGACAATGTAATACTCTGTTATTTCTGGAGTTTCTTTCTTAAAAGTTTCAAGATTTTTGGATCATGCAACACCAAACAATGCAATAATTTTTATTTTGAAAAAGCTGATAAAACAATGCAAGTGATATTCTGATATAAGTAATAATCTGATACAATGCAATGTTGAACTTGCTGATCAAACAATGCAAGTGATATTCTGATATAATGCAATGCTGAACTTGACATTCAAATTGTGATTTCACAAAGGTTCTAACTGGATGCAGTCTTGCTAGGAAGTTATGTGATGTTTTTGTAAGAAGAACATAAGACGGTGAAAATGATCTGGGAAGAGTGCATTTCAAGAGTTTTTAGATTTTGTTGGATACAATTTATTATTGTTTGGATGATTAAATATGAAATAAATCAATTTTCTTGAGTGAATTATTATTACATCAGAATGAACACTTTCTTAACAATTTTTTTTGAATTTTTCTGATCATATCACCCTGCCATGAAAATGTCAATGCTGAAAAACAGGGCTTACACTGAATAATAAAAAAGTAAACAGACTGACAAACAACATTTGACAAAAGAACTGAAAAAGAGACTAAAAAGACAACAAGTAAATCAACAAATATAAACACAACTAAACAAACAGACCAACTGCTAATATATATATATGACAAATATGTTCAGCACAGCTAGCAATTAGGGAAATTCTGCTCAACAATTTGTTTTGTCATGTATTTTTTACAGTCTGCATATTAGGATGTTTGTGTTCTTTTATTTGTGTTTATATGATTGTTTACTTTTTTAGCTTTTGTGCCGCTGCTTATCTATTTCTCCTTTTATTGTTTTTATCTGTATATGTTTTTACTTGTTTATTATTCAGTCTCAGTCCCTCTGTGTTAAAACTAGTACAATGCACAACTGTCAGAGAATTCTTTCAAAATTTATTTGTGTGGTATCCTGATAAGGTTCTTTTTTTCCATTGCTTGATGGGTAAACTTTCACAGTGTACATCGCTCTCAGCATGAATGTAAGGAGCATATATTTCAATTATATGCCTGCAACAATAATTCAACTTTTCGATTTGCCCCAATGCTTTCATCGGGGCAGTGGTGAGATTTTCATGGGAGATTGGAGTAAATGGGGATGGCAAAGACTTTGACAACTTTAAACTTGCAATATGTTGGAGACAGTGTAATCTGAATTTGTCTTCATCCGGGTTTATCAATTTACAAGGAACATGTTGTTCATTGATTCTCTACACATGTGAATGATCACCCAATAAACTATTATCTCTACAATAATTGTCACACGAAATCCACAAAACTATACATGCAACTCGAACATTAGAAGAATCATTTGTAGCTCTCCTAAAAGTAATGACATGCCACAAATATATTCCAAGTTGAGAGTTATGTATAACGATTGCTGAAGTTGATTCAGTGAAACAAACATATGCATGATGAGCTACCGGTCTCTGTCTATCAATCCGCAGTTCATAGCGAGTTAGTGAGTTTATTTGTTTTGTTGCAGGTCGAAAAGTAGCCTAGACCCCAGCCTCTGCTTTTGGCCTTTGTCCACACAGAGATTGTTTATGGAGTCAAGGCTAGTCGAAAAGTCACCCCATTTTGGAAAACAGAATGCCTCCTCTATGAAACCCTCCCCTCCCCTCTCCTAAGCATCCCCCACACACAGAGTACTGGTGATTAGAAACTCAACAACACAACTTTTGCATTGTTATGCAAATCATAATTTCCCACAGAGATTATCGCTCCTTCACCGAACCATAGGGCTACAGTCACTCTAACCACTGTGATCAGACTACTTTTCTAGGAGTCTATTTTGTGTCTGACCAAATGACTGCTACAGGCTTTGTCGCAGTAGGGCTTGCCTTCTCCAGTAGTTTGAAATAACATTTTCAGGATGAGAGGATTATGCACTCAAATCAATGAAATGACAGTCTTTGTCGATAATGTATTGACAATATCAAATGATGGTACTCTATATGTGCTGGTTTTAAAATGTTTCAAGCAAATTCTCTGGTACAGATGTACTGCCAGTAAGATATGTCCATTGGCTTTTTAAAAAAATTATTCTATCAAGGATACAGAAGTGCGAGGGCACATCCATATGTGATCTAATAGATAGATTTATGAAGAATATCTATAGGCAAAATTAAAGACCATGTGTAGGCTGAACATAGTTTTTTCTAAATTTTTCTCCGACATGGTTGTCGTCTCCTTGCACTTCTGAATCCTGGATTGAATAGTTTTCTCCCTAATTTCAAGTTTCAGAACTTTTGAATCTTCATGGATTTCCTGGCCAATCAAAGTGTCAACAAATTGTCGATGTCTCCATACTTTTACTACGAACCATCACAGAAAAGGAGCATCATACTATACTAGAGGTATGTGACCACATAAGATCATCTGTACATTCCCCATACATATTTTGCTCCTCCCTGCTGCCTCGGTAATTAAAGCATCATGGGTGTAGAAAAGAAATCAATCTCATTTTTGCTGCTGCTACCACCTATCACAGGGGATTCAGACGTCTGGTTGTTGTTGTTGTTTATGTTTATTAGTCATGTTGTTGCTGTTGTTGTTGTTGTTGTTGTTGACTAATAAACTTCAACGAACATAACTATATGTATTATGTTGTTGTTGTTTCAAACGTAATGTACAAGACCGCTATCATTATTTGACCAGATGCAAGTCGTACTCTTACAAAGTAAAGGTAGAGTGTATTATGTCCCGGTGTAATGTGTGCGTTGGGAGACGGTTGCATCGGGTCAAATAGCATCCTTGTGCTTCTTTGCCATCTACATTACGTTTGGAACATCGACAACAACACAATAATGTTCCTTGAATTTTATTTGTCAACAACAACAAAACAACACGACTAATAAACATGAACAACAAAACAACAACAACAACAACCAAACTTCTTGGTCCCATTGTGCCACTGCCAGTCAGGTGGAGGTAGTGCGGTGGAGGTACATGACTGCATGCATGGCTTTGCGTGAAAGGTCACACGAGGTCAATCAATATTCGTCGCGACACGTCACGTGTCCAAGTCTGCACAACAAGATTGGATATCGACAACATAGTACGTCATGTCATACTGCTCCGCCATACTGCTTGCTTCTGAACTTCGAAGTGTCGAAGTCGGCAAAGTCGAGGTAAAATCCCGTATACAGCACAGCTGCACAGGTAGGTATTGATCAGTAAGTTTCTCCTGAAAATCGACTGAACTTTTTGCTCAAAGTGAATTCAACGAGAGAGTCTTTTTGTCTCAATGGTGCACGAACAACAAATGTACTGTCTGCTCCTTTTTTCTCCTCTTCATGTCACGACCATTCCTTTTCTAACGAAGGTTTCTACGTGGTTCTATGCCGCCCGACAGTCACTTTGTAATAATCTGTTGAAAGAGCTTGATTTAGGAAAGGTTGTGCTGACTGTAGGAGCCAAGAAGGTACATGATATAGAACAACAACTGCCTCGAAAACAGGCTACAAATATGCATGCTCTTCTTCCTCGTTTATTTTTTTGGTTTCATTTTCTTCAAATTTAAATTTTCATTATAGTCCAAATACGTAATGAAATAGTACAGAGAACCGTCTCGGAGAAGTTCAACACATTTAGGGCAAATTGAAAGGTGTGTTTCTATTTAAAGTGGCATTCGCAAGGAAGGCGGAGACGAAGTTTCTTTATTATCAATCGCCAGGCGGATGTCCATCCATCGTCGTTGTTAGTTTTAGGTGCAATGGATTATGGGTAGAAGATAGGGGAAGTCCCTCGGCAATCCCCACCCAGCAGGAATTTTAATTCTTTTTGCGTGCAGGTATTTTGCTGACGAATGATTCTGCATAGCGAAAAACGAAAGGAAAACATTGCTCTGAAAATTGGAATAAAATCCATGAGTTATTGTTGGTGAATTCTTGTTCTGCACCTTCTGTGTTCGATTGAACTTGTTCTACTCCACCTTGCTGTTTTAGTCCACATTCACTCACTGGATCATGGAGTGGCCGTGTTTAGGTTATTGAAATCACTTGGATTCTTTGTAAGAGCAGAGAAATTTCCAAATTTTCCTCTTCATTTCAGTGTGCAAGCAATCCATGAAATTAAGTGATTTTGAAGAAATGGCCAAGTCCTCAATACAATGGCCTCAAGAACAACACATTATGAAAGTTTTTTTTGAATATGTGATCAGCAAAAATGTTTTCACCAATTTTTCATGACAGCAATTTGAACGAAGTTGCCACTTTCTCTCTTCAGCTCATACATACTGTACAAACATACTTTGTGTAAAAATGTGCCCTCATAGAATAATAGCTATACACATACTGTTCATGCATGCAGGAAGTTTTGTTCAAACCGTGATCCATTTGAATTCCACATTTCACCATTTTTGCGGGCAATTTTAGAGTTTTATTACAAGCTTGTCATAGACAAATCAACAAATGCAAAATCTGCATGAAACACTTTAATTGCCTTTCAGGTTGTTTCTAACTTTCTCATTTTAATGACAGTGGAGACAAGATTTGTGATAACCCTTAAATATCTTCTCCCAAGAAATTTGTAAAGAGAACTGTGAAGATTCTTTTGATAAAGAAGTCTATTCATAGCAAAAGTTAGTAATAAAAATGTCAAGAGTGTAGTTTGTGGCATGATTTCTGACTCTCACCCTTGTTATTTCACAAAAATGAGCCAGCTAAGTATTTTTATATATGTGTAGTTGTTTTAGCTCACAAGACAAAACATTAACATGAAAGCAACAAAACAGAAATTAGTACATGCAGGGTAATTCTGATACAGCAATATGACAACACCAAGAGCAATGTCCAGATCGGCGTGTTTACAGCTCATACATGTATGTAATCCTGTAGACATTTTCTGTTGTGCACATAACACTTGTTTTGTTCAAGCAAAGAAAAGGCGGACATTGGTAGTCCAGAAGGACGTGTGTGAGGATGTGAAACAAATCTTTTTTCTTTTCTGACCTTATTGATGTTATCTTTATTTTCAGAAGTGAAAATCAAGGGTCAAAAAATAAATATGGAAAATCAAATTGGCATAAAAGTAAGGGAGATTTAACTTTGTACATGTAACTAGGTGAAGTGTCTTTGTTGTTTTGTATGCCCATCTCAAACTAATTGCTGTTGAATATAACATACCGCAATTTAATTTAACTGTCAACAGGGTGTACGGTGATGCAACCACATTAAAAAAAATGATGAAAGTGAAAGTAGGGATATATTTTCCAGAAGTTCTTAAAATTTATTGTACATGCTGATGCACCCAGTATTTTGTCTGTACATGTATGTGTATGGATTGTCTGTTTTCAAAAGAAACGACATATGGAAGGTTGAATCGCTTACCAGTATTCAGTGTTTGAGATTTTGGAAGTGAATCTTCCAGAACTGAGAAGTGTATATTGTGTCTTGCTGTTGACTCGTAAATGGCAAATATTGTGACATTCATAACCTGAAAGAAAATTTCTGAAGGATATACTTACCACAGGATAGGACATTGGTGCGGCCACCTAAAAAGCATGATTTACTTAGTATTTCCTCAACGTTGTGCAAATTAAAATACAATTTCAAATAAAATGCAGAACTGCTGTTTAAAATTACTTTACAGAAAAAACATTATTTATTTGTGACCTTTGAACTCTGTGGTACTTGAACAGCCAGATTGATCCGGTCCAAAGTAGTAGATGGTACTGAGTGTTATTGATGTGTCGTGCTACAAAGTACGTCCTTTGAACTGTTTGTTCCCTGACGTTCTACAGAGCAACAAATAATGCCTACATGTATTCTTGATACACTCTATTTACATCGTAGACAGACATGCCCCTTTGTTTCTCAGTGTTCATAATGAGAACATTGAGAAGTTGAAAGTTGATCATTGAATAAATCAAATTGAAGTTATTGAATAAATTATTTTAGAATTCAAAACAGCACGTTTCAATATGTCTTTTTTGTTGAACCAATCTTTACAGACTATATTGTAGGATTTGACAATGATATGATTGCATTTGTGTAATTGTAATGACAACTAATGAATAATTCCAAAGGTTGTTACATAATTTGTAATCGTATTTGTGGAAAACAATTTACCAAAGAGATTGTCAGCCATTTTGTTAGAGAGTGTACAGGTTTCTCTCGAATTGGTTGATGTTTTTGGTAAAAATAAATTATTAACAAGATCTGTTACATTTGCAAACAACCTTTTGCAACCTTTTGGTGATGCAGAACAGAAGGTTGTTTGTAAATGTAACAGATCTTGTTAATAATTTATTTTTACCAAATTGAATTGGAAAGTCTCATTGAAGTCGGTGGCATGTCTAAAAATACAAGAAAATCAGGTTCAAAGCAGCCGCCAGTAGTACTCATAAGTTAAGTTATTTCAAAACAAATATCCACATAAATTAAGGTTGTCAAAGGCATTGAACAGATGCTTTATCAGATCAAATGCAACATAGAAATATTGTTCAGCGTGCATGTTTTTCAAGAATTTTTCAAGTAGATTCAGTCTCATAGTTGTGAGGTATAGCTCCTCAGGAGTACAAGAACTAAATGATGGAAAATTATGTAGATGTTTATTTTTTAGTGTATCATGACGCTAGTACCCTAAACCAAATACAGAAGAATTTATTTTTTTAAATGTCTTAATTTTTTTTCACAGGGGAAAAAGCCGAAAGAAAAGGGAAAGAAGACAATAACACCCATACGGGTAAGTCCAGTGCTTTTAATACTGAAATCATGATGGATAAGAGAATACTTCCATTTCTGGTGAAAACATATTCAATACATTTAGTTTAAATATGTAGGTCTCATGAAACTAATATTTATGTCACATTGAATTTTCTGTACAGCCATTTGAGATGTGAGAGAATAGCTCCTGATCAACATTGATCACATTCTGTTCAAGGAACTTTTGACCCATCTGATTCCTATCAGAAACATTGCTTCACGGTGTACAACGTACTGGCTACGGTAATATTTTTTAATCAAAAAGCCATTTGCAGCCAGCAGACACTGAAGCTGGAAATAATGACCGGTACCTTCTAACATTGTTTTCCAGTTGTTGGTTTGTAACGTAAAGTAAAGTGAAACTTTCTAAAACAGACTTGAATCAATGTCGTCAAGGACTATTATTATGACTCAGAAAAAAAGGGTATTGTACAGAAATGGATGTCAATCATTAATATCAAAGAGGAAAAAGCAGTGAATCAAAAACTTTGATAGGTGTTAAGGCTTGCCAACCATCCAATAAATCTCCTGAGGAGCCATAGAGAGCTTTTTAGTATTTAAATTCTTATAGCATATCTCACATGTGAAAAAAGTTGAGGATCTGTTCGACCAGTTGCCAAAGGAGGACAAGAAATATCGCTGTCCCTTGTGTCGTCTTGACAAGTACAAACCAACATGGCCAAGCAAAGTAAAGAAACATCTCCAGTCACATGACCATCGTATTCAGATTAAAGTAAGAATTTAAAATATCATTGATGACAGAAGTACACATATACAACATGATAATAGCATAAGTCAGTAAGTAGTAAAAATGAAATTATTTAAAGTTGTAAGTCATGTTAAGTTAAATGATTGTAGAAAGACTGATTGTTGTCCAACATGAGTGATTATGAAAACCTCCTTTTTCGTTACATCTGTAGCATTGCAAGGTTTTCCATAAAATGGGCTCTGGGCTATTATTTGAAAAATAGCACAATTTACACATGCCCCAAACAGAAAAAAAACAGTTGTTTGAGATATAAATTTAGCAATTGATACATTTGTCAGATTGGTCATGAGATAATGCAAGTGTCAGTTGTTTAATTCAGTTGAGAACTGGAAATAGAAACTGGAGAACTGGAAATAATTGAGAAACTTGTACATGATATCAAACAGCTTATGTGATGTTGCATTTCCATAGTATCATCTTATACAAATATGCTATCAGGTTATCTGCTATCTGGTTATTGAATTTGTATCGAATCAGAATAGAGTTACATATATTACTAAATCCATAGACCATATATGAATCGTGTCATACATAGAAATTTTACAAGTTTGTCACTGTACATTTTTAGAAAGGGATGATGCTACCTCTTTTTTCTGAATATCAACTTTAGGATACAATTTAAAAGTCCTTGCCTGCCACCTTGATTGTCGACAGAAGAAAAAGGATAAACATGCCCATTACCATTGTCTGTGTGGAAAGACACTTGCCAGAAAGGATGGGTTTGATGCGCATTGGGCTGAATGTTCAAAACAATTTTCATCTGGTAATATTGGTAAGTGTTCCATCATTATGGAGGACCAGTTAAAACAGACATTTTTCAGAAGAATGGATGATTTGTAATTGTTAGAAATTACACAGATTTGTATTTTTATATGCAGAAGATGATGGTGTTTGTTATTTGATGTAGATGTAGAATACAGATAGTCCAACATTGATTTAATAAAGCGTATGTATCAGTGGTCAGATGGTCAACACTTGTCTACTCACTGAGTAGTGTCTGTTATAATACACATTCTCATTGACCAATTACACATGATTGTTTTGTGGTATCTATCAATTCTGAAACATCATTTTATTTTTCCTCAAATAGAATCCATTGCTGAAAGTGGGATATTCTCACTCGAAAGTTTGGACCTTGAAGATTGTGATATTCCTGACATTGACAGCCTTATGTTTGATGATTTTGAAATTGACGGTGTTCCTGTGATTGAATCAGATGGACTTCTTGAACTATGTATTTCTACACAAGAAACAGGTGAACCAGATAGTACGCATCTGCAAATGATGCCTCATCCAGTGGAGGAAAGTGAGCCTGACCACCACGTACCATACAGTGCATCAATGATAAAGGGAAAGGCTGTAAGTACATATACTTGCTATTTATTGTTCACATATATCTGAAAATTATAGTGGACAAGAGCTGTCCTCCTTTTTTCTGAAATGTTCATACATGCTCACTAACAGTAGATGGAGAAACAATTGCTACAGCAAAATAGGGTGAAAAATATCCATAGTGTCAAGAAGAATAAAATATTAACCATTTTTTACTCACATTTGGTATACCAATGTGAGGTTATCGTATAAGCTGAATTGATTTGCATGTCTGTATATTTGTGGTATGTGCGGATGTATGTCCGTCACACACAAAGGCTCCCATACTGCCAAAGCTACCGTCTCAGTATTTGGTGTACAGGTAGATGTAGGGTTGAGATGTGAATTTGTTCAAATGAACACATCAGTGTCAAAAATGTGCAAATGAGGTAAGAAAAAGGGAATTTCTGCATGTGTGCAGGAGTGACAGGCAAACTCCACTTATCTTGAGTCATTTCCTGTCATTGTTTATGAACTGTTACATATTAACAGAACTGCCCAAACCATAGACAGTAGAGGGGAGGAAGACCTTCAGTAGAGGGGAGTTGTTTATGAATTGTTACATATTAACAGAACTGCCCAAACCATAGACAGTAGAGGGGAGGAAGACCGTCAGTAGAGGGGAGTTGTTTATGAACTGTTACATATTAACAGAACTCTCCAAACCATAGACAGTAGAGGGGAGGAAGACCGTCAGTAGAGGGGAGGAAGAGCGTCTATGGTCAAACTAAGAGGGGCTAGCTGCCTTTCAGCTATGCATGGTGCCAAAGTTGACCTCCAGTACCTAAAATTTCGGACCTTAATTACTTTTGTCATTCTTGTTTTTCTGGTTTAAATATTTCTTGTTGTTTTTCTGGTTGTACTGTGCAGAAATCGTTGTCATAACATCAACATAGAATTTTCCTGCGCTGAACAGATAGAAACAACATTTATTGTTGATCTTTGTTAACCCACACTGGTATGTACCAATTCTGATCAAATTTGAGCGACACCGTATAATTGCGGTATTTTTTTCTGGTTGTACTGTACAGAAATCATTGTCATAACATCGACGTAGAATTTTCTGCACTGAACAGATAGAAACAACATTTATTGTTGATCTTTGGTACCCATACTGGTATATACCAATTTTGATCAAATGTGAGCGACACCGTATAATTGCGGTATTTTTCTGTCTGTTCTTACTAGGTTATGAGATCAAAGTTTTTATGGATGTCACAATATCTCAATCTTTCAATATCTCTCATCAGATAAGAATGGAATTTTGAGTAAAGTTTCATATGGAAAACCCTGTTTATTTCCCCGTTTCTTAATTCTTTTTCACAGGAAAAAGTGGGATACAGTCACGAACAAGAACAGCCTCACCAAGTTACTCAAGCCCATCCCACTCACCATGAACAACCCGACCAGTTTGGGAAGGATACCTTTTACTCATCTTTCCTTTGCAAACCACATTTATCAAACCAGGTAAGTAAAATATTTGAGGATGTTTGCCAAGACTGATGTAAGTATACCTAAAATAAAACCTGCTTTTTTGTCTTCAGAACATTGGCATTGGCACCACCTAGAGTAATTTCAGATTTGGAATTTATTATTCAGTGACAGAGATGGTTGTTTCACGGATGCCTTTTCATATTTATGATTACCAAGCTCTGACCTGTCCTGTTGTGTCTATTTATTCATGCAAGCTCAATAACCATACTCCTAAACTGGTCATTTCTGTGGCCTTGTGTTTTTGAACTGCAGCACTTTGGCATATTTGTTGTGTTTAAAGTGATCTCCTGACAAGAACAACATCAAAGTCTTCATGTGAGTTTAAATGGACATGTCTATTTTGTTTTCAGTTCAACTCTGAATGTGACTCCATGAATTCCGAGAAAGTGGAAGCAGGAATGGCAATAGAGATGATACCAGGCGATTTGATAAATGTTTTTCCTTTGCCAAAATGTGGTGATGACCTCTTTGAAAAAATGCACAGCCAAGGTAATACATAACCATTTCTTCTGTTGACTACATTATAATCGAGAGACTCCTTTTAACAGATTTTTATCGTAAATGAGTGGTTGTTTCAGATTTTGGTTCCTGTTGACATGACGGGAATTACTCTCCAGATCTCGAGGATTGCTGATTTCTCGTTAATAGTGATCAGAATACTATAACAGGATACAACCAATCACTGAAGACCTGTAACCCTTTTCCTGCCAGACAGTAATAACTATCACTTCCCCATCAGCCAAGTCAGTAAACTTCATCATAGAGGTGTTTTCTTGAACAGAGGATCTTTTAAGTACCATTGAATGGCAAATCTTTCTTTCTTCATCATAGCACCAGGGTTGTCCTATTTTGTGATTAAGAAAGGTGTTTCTTATTCCCATATTTGTTTCCAGTTACTTCAGAGTTGAAGTTTTTACATCTTGTTCAGCCTAGGCAAAGCAAGTCAGCAAAAGCAATTCAAAATTGCATAGTCAGAGTTCAGTTGAGTTTTTTGGTCAAGGATGGAATTCTAAGACCTTAATGTCATAACCTCAAAAATATGCAAATGAGCTGAATAAATGTAAAACTGATAAAAGAATTTTAAACAAAACTACCAATCCTAGACATTTGAAGTTTTGCATAAATAGTCCGTCTGGGTTGCAGATCTGAGGTTGAGGTTGATATTTTGAAATTATCTTTTGTTTTATAGATGATTTCTTTGATAAAAGTACACCTGTTGGTAGCTGTGATGATCAGTATGAAGATAATGTCAAGACACACCCCCCTGATAGTCCTACAAATGATGTAAGTTGTTATCAGTGAAAACGGTATGACTCCTGCTGAATCAGATTCCAAAGAATTTTACTTATTTCCATAAATGTTTTCTCATTTGACTTGATGTGGACGAATTTTACTATTTTGGTCATTGTCAGCTTGTGTTACAAAACCACATCCTATTATGCAGACAACGAAATTTCATCATCCAGAGGAAAGTCACTATTTTTTGGACTACTTATGAATCATAGTCTATAGCTAAATCAGTTAATGAATGTTAGCATTACTGCTACTGTGATTTCTTACAAGAAATAACAGACTGGCAAATTTTTTCTCTCTCAGTGAACAATAAGACAACTGTCAATCAGAGATTTTGTTGTAGATTAAAGGTAATTTGTTTGTTTCACATTTATACATCATTGATGTAAAACAAAATGATTTGAAAACAATTTACATCTCAGACAAAGCAGCACATCACACCTCACTAGTAAAAAAGCATTTTATGGATATCTTTTATACTGCTTTTTTTCCAACATAAATCAATATTTCTTTGGTATAATTGTGCAAAACGTCACGTTCTAACTACTCGATGTTCAATGTATGTTATCCTTATCAGAGTGACTTGGATTGCAAAGCTGTTCTTAACAGCTTCACGGATCTTACTCCGTTGTACAACTATCTACATGGCCTTGAAACATCCATGGAATCAGGTAAGTTTTCCTAGAGAAAGTCAAGACAACTTTCTTAAAGATACTGCATCACACAACTTGTTACTGTACAGTCTTGGTTTACAAGCTGAGATTATTTAACCCTCATGTCAATTCTAATTCTAGCAAGCTTAGGTGAACACAGTGAGGTCCTCTATCGACCAACTGCCATTCAAAATTCTGTGCACAAATTGGTTGAGTCGAGTGCATTAAAGGGTTTTGGCAATTACTCTCAAATGTTGGGAAGGTTGTTTAGTAATACCATATTGCCAAATATGTGGTACAGTGAAAATTGATTCTATGTAACATGCAGTGACTGTGCATACATCGCCAAAACAACAGTAGACAGTGTTTGTGCGATGAGTTTGGAATATATACAGGTTCTCTGGAGGATTTTTTCCAGCATATCTTTGCTTTTGCACTTGATTCATAGTAACTGTGAGTGGAAAGACCAGGGTGATTTCAAACTTCAAATGATTGTTTATTAAAAAACAAGTCATTGCTGATGACACAGTCCCCACTGGATTATGGTGTTTGAATTATGGTGATTGAATACTTGGTAGCTTCATAACAGGGGAGAGGGGTGCAATATGTTTGTGTACTTGGGACAGTAAAGTTATGGCTGTTGGTGTTTTCCATGGCAAGATCAACTGTTCAGGGATAGTTGAGTTGTGGTGCAAAAACACGAAAAATTTGCAACAAAATGGCCGCCTGGCAGCCATATTGGATTGTATCAAGAAACAAATTGCCATAGTACTTTATCTGTGTACCCTCACTGAATGAAATCAGTGCAAGGATAGTTGAGTTATGGTTCAAAAACATGAAAAATTCACAAATAAATGGCTGCCCGGCAGCCATATTGGATCGTATCGCGAAATAAATTGACATGCATATATATGCCACAGTACTTTATCCTTGCACAGAGTTTGAAAAATATTGACTTAGGGGTGACAGAAACAGCCGCTGACAGACGGACAGACGGGACCCAATCTATAAGTCCCCACCAGACTGCGTCCACAGGGCAAACCCACAATGGGTAACTAGCATTTTGTTTTTATTATTGAACAAAACTATTGAGCGCTGGTCACCCGGAAGCGGCCATAAAAATTTTTAGTGACAAAATAAAGTGTCACTTTCCATGAAGCAAAAGCAAAAGTTTCTATCCGTTTTAAGTATTTCAAGACTTGCTGACACAAAAATTACCAAAATAAGGATACAGTAAGGAATATTAAAGGGGTATAGTCTGAGATACTAATCAAAAGCCCTTTCTTTTCATCAGATTTCTCCAAATTGAGTGAAATTGAGCCAATGGACTCGATGGACACTGATATTCCAGCATCAAAAGCAGGGAATGGTAAGTCTTCTGAAAGCCTTTCATCTCAGTTCTCAAATGTCAGTGTAACCCTCCACTATTAAATAACTTCAATCTTATCGGCAATATCAACCTGCTTGGTTAGCTTTAGTTTAGTGTAGGGAAGGTAATGAATTTACCAGTGAGTGATGCATAAATGGTGTATGATGAAAAGTTTGAATCAAAAATGAGAGAAAAATTGTAATAAATCAAGTATGGAAATATTATTTCACCATATTTGAACATATCATTTTTAGCTCACATTTGGTATACCAATGTGAGGTTATCGTATAAGCTGAATCAGTTCATTTGCATCTGATTTGCATGTCTGTATGTCTGTATATTTGTGGGTATGTGCGGATGTATGTCCGTCACACACAAAGGCTCCCATACCGCCAAAGCTACCATCTCAGTATTTGGTGTACAGGTAGATGCAGGGGTTGAGATGTGAATTTGTTCAAATGAACACACCAGTGTCAAAAATGTGCAAATGAGGGTAAGAAAAAGTGAAATCCTGCAAATATGCAGGAGGCATGGCAGTGAGAAACAGGCCAACTCCACTGATCTTGACTCATTTCCTGTCATTGTTTATGAACTGTTACATATTAACAGACCAGCTGCAACCATAGAGAGTAGATGGGGGAAGACCGTTTATACTAAACTAAGAGGGGCTTGTTTCTGCTATGCATGTTGCTAAAGTTGACCTCCAGTACCTAAAGTTAGACCTTAATTACTTTTGTCATTCTGTTTTTCTGGTGTAAATATTTCTTGTTATTTTTCTGGTTGTACTGTGCAGAAATCATTGTCATAACATCAACGTAGAATTTTCCTCCACTGAACAGATAGAAACAACATTTATTGTTGATCATTGGTAACCCATACTGGTATATACCAATTCTGATCAAATTTGAGCGACACCGTATAATTTTAAATGTTTATGTTTATTACTTTCTTGATGATTATTTCCACTACGTACGGCGCCATTTCCGTATAGAGATATGGCGGTCAGTAGCCAAATCATTCTCGAACGATGACATGACCCCGAAACTTAAGTAAATCAACTCAGCAAAAACTTCAGTAGATCAACTCAGGACGCTCCTTTTTTTTATGAAATTGATATTTTTTCCTTCTTTCTTTTTTCTTTCGTGTATTGCGAAGGCTGTACCTAAGCTTATAGTCAGAGCGTGATTTTAGAGCAAACAGATTACGCAGATAATGCGAATGATAGCAACCATTACCAACAGACTCATTATGCAGAGCCATGCCCCAAAACGCCCACCCAAACTTGGCATTAATCCGGATCCCAGTCCATTTCGCCCCGGGCTTTAAATAAAGACTACAAGATCAGCTATTATATGAACAGCAATGCAAAAACTTTCAAAACATAAAAACATTGCTATTGAACATTTAGAATCCTCTTTCTAGCTACAGAAAGGAAAGTTAAAAGTAAGTTACAGAAATCAAACCAAACTGTCATAGTCAATGAATGACAATCGCTTGCTGATTATTAACTCTCCAAGTTGATTAATTTTATTCTTCATACACTAATATTCTTTTGATGTGATTGATGGTGAACTCTGAATTGACCAGAAATATTCTTCTTACAGGTTTCATGTATGGGACAACCCCATCAAAGCATGTTGGAGTCACCAACGATGTTCAAATGGAAATCTGTAAGTTACTTCAACGAACATCTGCTTTCTTCCTTTCAAAATCAGCTTTCCTCCTTCTAAATCTAGACAAAGGAAATGAAACAATGAAATTAAAAGTGAATTAACCAGCAAACGTTTAATGTTTAATAGAGTGTGTGTGTCTCATGATGTCCTATTCATGGGAATTTTGACACAAAAACATTTCGTTTGAAGAACATGTGCCCAGTTTGTATGCTTGCTCAACACAATCACTGTAGCAAACAATACTGTAATACCATAACACCATACAAAAGCTGACTGTTCAAGATGACCAACCATATACTTTTTATTGTGTTTTTTCCACCACAGAAACTAAAACAACAAGGACTTTCATCTTCAACATTTTGAAGTGGCACAACTTTATGTTGAATAGTCTAGAGATACTATCAGATACAACACAACAAGAAAGATGTCCTTGATCTTGAAGTTCTATCCGATGTCAAATGAAAATTCAACTGTAAAGTGCATTTTTACAACAAGATTAATTTACAAGTCTTTAACATAACCGACAGCATGATATTTAATTTATTGTTTCATTAATCTTTAGTTGCTTCCAGTTTGACTTCATCATAATCCCACTTTCTTTGAACATTCATGCTATGTATTTTGGAGGCACCGTGGACCAGTGGTTTGGGTAACGGACTCACTATCAGAGGGTGGTGAGTTCAAGACCTGGTAGTCCCAGAGTAATTGACTTACTGTTGGAGGACGGTGAGTTCAAGACTCTAGCACGGTGTTGTGCCCCTGAGCAAGGCACTTTACTCCTCAGTGCTCCATTGGGGGATAGTGGGTTATGAATACTGCATCCTGTAATTTGGCTAACGCCCGCTGGATGATGGACTTATAAAAAAGTGAAAAAAGTAAAAAAAAATTGTGATGGAATCTTGCAGCATGCATAGTGTAAACAGTGTGGAAGGATTAGCACTTTAAATTTTTCATATATTATCTGTGAATTGAAATTATGTACTCTTTCACTGCTATGAGCCTATATGCACTTCATCGCCACATATATTTTACATAATTTCACAAGGCCAGCCCAATAATGTTTTATTGGAATCTTATTATTTCATATGGCCGATGTTATAGTTCTTTGTACTGTTCCCATAGTTATTGCTATGTTGTATTTACATATACTCACAACTTATTATATAAACCCACCTATCATTGTCATGTGTCAAGTTTTGTCAACAAGATCAATTTTGATCAACCAGTAAAAACCATGCAACCCATTTACCACCATACATTGGTATATAGTTTTTAATAGTGTTGGTGAGCCTCAATACAGGGAATGAGGTGAAAGTGGGTAAAAAATGCATTTTTGATTACTCTGATTCTGGGAGAAAAGGAAACTGAACCAACCAAATTTAATTCAGTAATATTCAAGAATTTGATATTTACGTTTGTACCACTAGGTAATAGTTATCTCAGTATTTAGCATATTTGTAACTTTGTACATGATCAGTTGTGTCATTTGTAGTTATGTTAGTGTTTCTGTTCAGAGATCCACCTGAGCTGAATCCGTCAAATTACAATTCCAAACACTTTTATTGAAAACTTGGTGAATTTTATTGAGATGAATTTCCAAATTATGTTACAGGTTTGGATCAGCGTGTCATTTACAAGCTGCAAAGGAGAAAGACTGATATTTTGTGTGTACATTTTGATCAGTTGGAGTATTTCATGTAAAAGTCAAACATCAGATAATAATTGTAATCAAAACTGTATTTCATCCTTACCAGTACTTTATGAGCATGTTATTTCTCTCTTGTTTATTCATACTAGGGTGATATCACTTTTTTTGTTTTTTTTAGACCTCAAGAGTACATTATAGGGAGAGAAAGCATTGGGTTTTGTAAAAAAAATGTAATAGAGGAAAATGACCGATATTAATAAATAATGATGATAAAACCACATGGCACAGTGTGATGTATCCCCAAAAGCTGACACTGGTACTAAAACACCGAATGAAAATAGAAAAACATGGGAAGACAATACCGACACACAATGACACAGAAATCACACAAATTTGATGTCAGACATTGTAAGCCTCTCCAAAAATCTGCTGAAAAGTTACATTTTTCACATGAAGATTTGCTGAGTGTGTAACATCAGAAGAAACCTTGATTTCAGATCAAAGTTATGAGATGAATCGTAGGGAAGAAGTAATTCATAAAAACTTTAACTTTTCATCTCCAAGCTGTTTTTTACCTCCCATTTGCCATACATATATGGCAATGGGAGGTTATATGGTTGAAAAAAGTCTGTATGTGAGATGTCTGTCTGTATGTATGTATGTATGTATGTATGTATGTATGGATGTCTGTCCGTCCAACGCAAAAACCCAAAAACCGCTGCACGTATTGAGCTGATTTTTGGTGTAGTGATGCCATATATGATGTAGATGTGCCGTTGTTAAAATGAACTTTTTAGGCCGATAGATATGCTAATGAGGTACAAAAAAAGAAAAATGGTCAAAAATCAATAACTCAGGAACTGCTCATCTGATCATTGTCATATTTGGGTTTTAGGTACCTTCCGTGAGGCCAACTCATTTAAACATATAGATTGATGTCAATATTTGATGCTTTCTATTTTTAATGATTTTTTTTTCTTTTTTTGGCATTTTAGTAAAAAATCTTTCCCTCTTAAACCAATGGTTGGATCGCTTTAAATTTGGCGTGCTGGTACCTTGTGAAAAGTGAAAATAGAATTCATCAAAATTATGGCACAATTTGCATATTTGTATTTTTGGGCAATTTTTGCCATATTTTGTTAAAAAAATCTTCTTTGAAACTGTGTATGCCATTACTTTCTAATTGGGTGTGCAGGTTCCTAGGAGTGACCTGAAGATGACCCTGTGAACTCAAGCTAAAATTTGCAAATTTTGTGGTACTTTTTGTCATGCTTTCAATTTGGTACACAGGTGAAATGTATTAGGTCATTCATTCAAAGTCAAGTACTGCCTGTGTGTGAATGAGCAGATTATGATTGTGCTGTTCCAGGCTGAGGTGCTATTTATAGGAATGATGCAATGTTAGACGGTAATTGATGTTTTAACTGAATTTGACTTACATTGTATGTAACTCTTGTACTGTATAAACCCTATCAATTCACCCAGGAAAAAATTATTAATATGATTTTAAATAATTGAATTAATGAGGATATCAACAAAGCCAAAATAATTTTAGTGTAGAATTATTAGAATGTTCAACTTTTTTGACAGTTTATGGTGAAATGCTGACCATCTTGGAGGATTAAAACATGTAAAGGCAACTTTCCTGAATCCCAACTTTGACATATTGTGAACCATCATATATTGTGCTCTGTATGTAATCTAAAAGAAATTGCTCATAATAGTTTGTCATGATAGGTTGGTCAAATAAATAGAGATAGAGAAAGTTCCAATTTCCATTTATGGTTGACTTGGTAAGGATAAAATAAAATTACTTTTTGAGGAAAAAAATAGAGTGGTCAATTAAAAGAGTGGTCAAAGTGATAGGGTTTTTATGGTAAAGCTGGACTGTAAGATTCCTCATGTACTATTTATAGCAATTATGCAATCTGTGTAAACAGTGCAATGAAAGTGTAACATGATTCCTTATCATGCTTTTGATGACCTTGAACTTCTTAAGTTGCAAACATTTGTCTCTTCAGTGTGCTTTCTCTGAGTACTTACAGTCTCAACTTATTCAACAGAACTTACTTGCAATGTTAATTTGAAAGTTAAAATGTGCTTGGTTAATAGGATGAAATACTGATAAAGATAACCAGCTGAAGATTCTTTATAACCTGACAGATATGCTGTTTTTTTATGACGTAAATGTTGATAAGCAAGTCTTGTTTACTTTAATTAGAATGTAATTAACTCTCATTTATATTATTATAAGCAGTAGTATCAAGTTGATCAAGCTAATATTGACAAGTTGGTAGGCTGTTGGAGGTTAAAAGCTGTAAAAATAAATGTATGCATGTCTATCTGTTTGTCTGTCTGTCTGTCTGTAGACCCGCGTTTTTTGGAGGGTCTATGATCTGTCTGTATGTATGTATGTATGTATGTATGTATGTTAGTTATTATGTGCGGATGTATGTCTGTCAACATTAAAAACTCCTAAATCGCAGCACCTACCATCTTAGTATTTGGTGGACAGGTGCATCGAGGGGTGGAGATGTTTGTTGAAATAAACATGTCAAAGTCAAAAATATGCAAATGAAGGGGAAAAAAGGAAAAATCCTGCAAATTGCTAAAACTTGTAACCACTGGCCAGATTTGGTTGAAACTTGGTATGCAGGCTCTCTATAGTGACTTAAGTTACATTTCTTCAAATTGTGGTGAAATTTTGAAAGTTGTATTTTTTGTGCGATTTTCCCGTTTTTTGTCAAAAAATCTTTTCTGAAAGCACTCATCCCATTGCCTTGAAAACTTGTATGTATGATCCTAGGGTTGACCTTTGTCAGATTTGTTCAAATTGTGGTGAAATTTTCATATTTGTATTTTTGGGGCAATATTTCCATTTTTTGTCAAAAATCATTTTCTCCCAAAGTATTTGTTGGATTGCTGTAAAAACATGATAGTCTTGATCCTAGGGTTGTTTTCTGTCAGACGTGTAAAAGTCATTATGAGATGGAGCATTTCATATTGCTGGGGTATAAGATTAATTTGGACTTGCAATGGAATTTTCTTAGTAATCAACCTGTAAGAATGCAATGTCATGTGTGTACTAGTAGTTAGTATCGCTGCAAAATGGGAGGACAGTGTCATTGACACTATTTTTTTTTCATTTGAAGTTTTTGAACAATTCTGTGATGGGCATTGTGTCTTCAGTTTTAAATGTACTGAGAACAGTTAGCCAAACCTACAATGACTAATGTTGAGAATTATAGTTGTACAACTATACATCTAACATATTGAGAAGATGAATGGAAGTTAAACTGGATTTTTAGCAGATATCAAAAAGAAAAATTAATAGTAAATTAACACTATGACAGACAAGTGATATAGATACGTGAGAAAACAGTTTTAAGCTCCCAATGATTTTCAATGTCGGTGAAACTTTACTATAGACTTGTTCAACGTATGCAGTGCTTTGGTTAAGTGTGAAGATAGCCGGTAAGAAAAGCAGTACCTTTAATAGTTCAAGTTTTGCGTCCTGCAGCCATGCTTGTTTAACTTGAGATTAAAGGGATATAGCTATAGTCGTCGGAACTGCGCTCAAAGGTCGAATGGGACCCATACGACCCATGACACGGCAACAATGTATCCAAGGCACAATGGTGATTGATGTCTGTCATAATCTATCATCGTATAATTTCAATGTTGCAGCTATGATGATGAGATGTATCTTGATATCATGCACGAAATACATTGTTTGTAAACAAGAAACTTGCACAGGCGCAGTTCCGACGACTATCTATATTTAAGATGTGAGAGATACGTGAGGAAAGAGCTTTATTCAACCATGGAAGTGTAGAGGTGATGAGTGAGAGCAGGAAATGTCCTTTCCCTCAGAATATTGTCAGGGACCTGGCCGTTTGCGGCGCTCTGGGCCCAAATTTGAAAACACTGCCGGAGTAGAAGAAATTCACGAAAATGGCAGAATCTTTCCATTTTTTTCCCTTGAATTCCAAAAAATAACATTTTGCAACATTAGCGTTTATTCAATCATATTATTTACCTTTTCTGAACAAACTGCCGCCCAGCAGGTCAACTTTTGAATGAAAACCTCCAGAAGAAGGTAGACCAGGTGCATGGTAATGTTACATTGTATCTTAATCTTGAACACCGGTGCCAATCGTAAACTCTCATTTACAACCCGAGCCTCAGACAGAGCTAGTTTTGCCTTTGTACTAGCAGACTTTTTGTCTGTATCAAGTAGCCTTGTTCAACACCAAAATGGCCACGGCTACAGCTGAAACTAATTAGTCTAAGCAGTTTTATTGCAGTTCACTGCGGCAGCTTCGCTATCTAAGGGACGGACCATTAGATCTTGGGAGGGGGGGGTGGTCAAAAACAGAAAAAAAAAAATTTCAGAGCAGAAAGTTAGGAAAAAAAAATCTTCAAACTAGTTGCAAAATGAAAAAAAAATAAATAAGAAGACAAAGGCGTAAAAAAAAATCTGCAAAAGTCTTTAAAATTTTGAATTTTTTTAGATTTTACCGACAGTAAGCAACTTTCTGTATTTTTAATACATCCTCAAGGCACATTTTTAATTTTAATTTATACATTTAGAGTGACTGTATCCCTTATACTGGAAGTTGTGATTATCTTATCTTTTCAGGACTTTTGTATTCGGATCACTTGAACATTATGAAATTATAGAGCCTGTTTTCTACTTGTTTCCTGCGTACAAACCAAGCAGGTACACTAGGTAAAACATTGAAACTATGGTATGGTTGTCAAGACAGAAAGTTGTATTTGCCTTTTAAGATCAAGGTAAACAGATGTAGGCCACATCAGTTTCATTTTTTCACAGTATTTTATTACAATGATGAATGCAAGAATGGGTGAACAAGTAGAAACACGTCAATAATGATAAAACAACATATCAAGTCATTATGTATTATTTTGCTTTTAAAAAGGCATTTTCAATTCTTTTTCTCAAAAAACAGCCTCAAATAACAACAGCAACACATGTTTTAACATTCAACAATACACTACGTAGAATGCCATCTATCCAACAAATCCTAACACAAAAACACATAAAAGGGTTGAACTTTGAAAGTTTCTCGATAGCAAATACTGAATAAATCTGCATGGTTAATCGTTTTTGTGTAGCAAATTTCAAAGAAATTGGACAAGCCCTTTCAGAGAATACAGATTTTTTGACCATGAATGGCATAAATTGCCCAAAAAGACAAATATTGAAATTTCAACACATCTATACACATCCAATCAATTTGGACATGCTGCTGCAGAGAAATAGATGTTTTGATCAAAAAAGGGCAACAATTGCTCTAAAACACAAATATGCAAATTTCACTATATTATTTAGCTTATTTTAGCTTCTCAGCTTGTCAAAATCAATTGTAAATCATGAGATATGCATGATGTTTGGTGGGGTGAATGTAGGCATTTCACCACGCAGTCAGAAAGGGAAGCCAGGAAACCAAAATAGTCAATTTTCAAAACTATACGAAGCTACTGAGGAGCAAGAAGACCATGTTTCAGAGGAAGATGTGTAATCCGAAAAAATGCTCCCAAAGTGTCACCAAATAACACCATTTTTATCTCTATTTTTCAAAAGCTCCAACAGCAGGAGGGGGGACACCCCCTCCTGACCACCCCCGCAAAAATACTCCCCAAGTGCCACCAAATAACACCATTTTAATCTCTATTTTTCAAAAGCTCATACGGCAGGAGGGGGACACCCCCTCCTGACCTCCCCCCGCAAAAATACTCCCCAAGTGCCACCAAATGACACCATTTTAATCTCTAGTTTTCAAAAGCTCCAACAGCAGCAGGGGGACACCCCTCTCCTGACCTCTTCCCAGTGACCGCTTGCGTGGCCGCTTGTGGTGCTTGGCACCATGTTTGCCCTCTTTATCTTCAGACAGCGACGAACGAAAAAAAAATTATAAATCTGAAAATTTACTCTGAAAAAAAAATTTGCACAGCTAATCTCAATTGGAAAAAAAAAATTTAAGAAATTTACAATAGTAAAAAAAAATTTTCACAATTTCATTGTGACCACCCCCCCTCCCAAGGTCTAATGGTCCATCCCTAATACTGAAAATGGTTGTATTTGCAGACGACTCGAAACTTTCTCATCCATATTCTAATAACATTAACTGTATTGGTCTTTCACTAGTAGAAATCACTTGAGAAATGTAATATACGGTGGCCCAAAACTACCTGTTCTCCGCATTCAAAGTCTGCGTCGCATTCAATTGTTTTTCTCTCACATATGTCTCCGCATTCAAAGTCTGCGTCGCATTCAATTGTTTTTCTCTCACATATGTCTCCGCATTCAAAGTCTGCGTCGCATTCAATTGTTTTTCTCTCACATAAGCTTATGTCTCTGCATTCAAAGTCTGCGTCGCAATCAAATGTTTTTCTCTCACTTATGTCTCCGCATTCAAAGTCTGCTTCGCAATCAAATGTTTTTCTCTCACATATGTCTCCGCATTCAAAGTCTGCGTCGCAATCAAATGTTTTTCTCTCACATGTCTCCGCATTCAAAGTCTGCGTCGCAATCAAATGTTTTTCTCTCACATATGTCTCCGCATTCAAAGTCTGCGTCGCAATCAAATGTTTTTCTCTCACATATGTCTCCGCATTCAAAGTCTGCGTCGCAATCAAATGTTTTTCTCTCACATATGTCTCCGCATTCCAAGTCTGCGTCGCATTCAATTGTTTTTCTCTCACATATGTCTCCGAGGTATGCCTCAGTGTACGTTATTCCGCGAAGCATAATTTCTATCGAACAGCGCTCTCAGACGGTCGCTATTGACAAAGACGAACATTGTATCAAGTTATTTTCAATAGATTATCGATCGAAAATTTGTTTGGACGCCGCTTGTGCCGGGCGCTCGTGTGTTGAGGTCACGTCATAAACATTTCCACAATAACCCATATATTGACTTATACACTTAAATATCAACATTGAAGGTATCCGTTGGTTTCCTGTACTGAAATTAAATCGACGACAATTTTTTAAGTTTTGGTGATACTTTTACGTACGTTTCGGCACATTTTGGCGCACCTCGGCGTAGTTTGGCGCCATTGTGAACGGGGGACTACACGCGAGTGAGCGAGACAACAATGTATCAATTTCGGACAAAAGGATATCGATCGATAACGTTCACTGCACGATTACAGTGGAGACTCTACGCCCGTTCGCCTCTGTTCTGTGTTATTCTTGCAGTTTACTGGGATTTTCATAGTTAAAATTCGCCAAAAATTTGGTATAAATTACAACAACCTGACTGGTATTCGGTCTGTATAATTTAAGAGACGCTAACCGATTAAAATGGGTCAATATTAGACCCTGATTCTTGTTACGTGCAGAGAAAACGAACAAAAGGGTGAACTCAGCAGTTAACGTTTAAACAAAATTTATTACGAAAATAAAACTAATTGCTAAGTCAGGGATAGAGTACAAGCTTTAAAAGTGTACAGACTACTTATCTCAGCTGGGACGGCAAAGCTCCAGTCTCAGAGTTGTAACAGTCAGTTGGATGAATGAGCAGTCCTTGCAAGCTTGAAGCTGCACAAAGTCCACAGTATAAATCCAGCGTTGGCAGTAAAGGTCTTGAAAAGTCTTGAGAATGACTACTGCTGGAGTTTAGTAACACACAAGAGACACGATCCCAAAAGTCTGACTGGAAGCTGTGCACGTCCCTTTTATAAAGGCATATAAGAACAATCTAGAACTTTTATTGACATGCTAATTACTGTTCTAAAATTATCTCTCTTACACAACTAATCAACTTTCCAGAACATTCCAAACATGACTAATTGAATTCAAGGTTGTTAGGTCATCAAGGGCAGTGACCTTGAGAATGTTCTAGACTAATTGAACTCAGGTCATGATGAGTGTGGGGGAAATGACCTACATAACATTCTGCATATGCAAACGCTGTAAGATCGCCATTTTATTGAGGGCAAGAGCAAAAGTTCAGCGATTGGAAAAATAAAATGCAACTAAAACAAGTTTCGTCGAGAAATTCAAAAACTAAAACGACAGCAATTTTGTATATATATCAAGGAAACACCGTGCCACTTTTCACTATAATTGGTTCAGAATTGAGAAATTTGAACGAGCGATAGTTGTACGGTCTGTTCAGTACATTAAACGCAATTGTTTTCTATGGGAAATCGAGCAGAGTAGACACATCGTAAAATGAAAAATACATCTGAAAAAAACCGTTGGTTTAACTTTTTCATTTCGCTGTTATTTTTTATAATATTTGGTATGAACATATCATGAAGGGTAACTAAAACTCTATGGTTTTATTTTTTTAGTTTCCCTCTTTTTTTATGAAATGACGAGTTGAAGATCGTTTGCTGTTGACTGTGTTTTTACTTGATTTTGCATATATGTCTCTTATCGCTTACGTATTTTTGGAATTCCCTAACTTGTGAAATTCTTCCCAAAATATTATAATTGTAAGGGCAGCATATACGGGAAATAGGACCTGTTGCTCTTTCATTAATATTTTTAATAGATGTGCAGCAAGGAAATACGGCGAAATTTTCAACATGACGCGGGAGGTGAAATTGACTCTCCGAACGCGCACTCCACGTATGCGTCCCGAATTTTTGCCACACATACGTGGAGTGCGCGTTCGGAGAGTCAATTTCACCTCCCGCGTCATGTTGAAAATTTCGCCGTATTTCCTTGCTGCACATCTAAATATTAATGAAAGAGCAACAGGTCCTATTTCCCGTATATGCTGCCCTTACAATTATAATATTTTGGGAAGAATTTCACAAGTTAGGGAATTCCAAAAATACGTAAGCGATAAGAGACATATATGCAAAATCAAGTAAAAACACAGTCAACAGCAAAACGATCTTCAACTCGTCATTTCATAAAAAAAGAGGGAAACTAAAAAAAATAAAACCATAGAGTTTTAGTTACCCTTCATGATATGTGTCATACCAAATATTATAAAAAATAACAGCGAAATGAAAAAGTTAAACCAACGGTTTTTTTCAGATGTATTTTTCATTTTACGATGTGTCTACTCTGCTCGATTTCCCATAGAAAACAATTGCGTTTAATGTACTGAACAGACCGTACAACTATCGCTCGTTCAAATTTCTCAATTCTGAACCAATTATAGTGAAAAGTGGCACGGTGTTTCCTTGATATATATATACAAAATTGCTGTCGTTTTAGTTTTTTGAATTTCTCGACGAAACTTGTTTTAGTTGCATTTTATTTTTCCCATCGCTGAACTTTTGCTCTTGCCCTCAATAAAATGGCGATCTTATAGCGTTTGCATATGCAGAATCAGGGTCTAATATTGACCCATTTTAATCGGTTAGCGTCTCTTAAATTATACAGACCAAATACCAGTCAGGTTGTTGTAATTTATACCAAATTTTGGCGAATATTAACTATGAAAATCCCAGTAAACTGCAAGAATAACACAGAACAGAGGCGAACGGGCGTAGAGTCTCCACTGTAATCGTGCAGTGAACGTTATCGATCGATATGCTTTTGTCCGAAATTGACACATTGTTGTCTCGCTCACTCGCGTGTAGTCCCCCGTTCACAATGGCGCCAAACTACGCCGAGGTGCGCCAAAATGTGCCGAAACGTACGTAAAAGTATCACCAAAACTAAAAAATTGTCGTCGATTTAATTTCAGTACAGGAAACCAACGGATACCTTCATGTTGATATTTAAGTGTATAAGTCAATATATGGGTTATTGTGGAAATGTTTATGATTTGACCTCAACACACGAGCGCCCGGCACAAGCGGCGTCCAAACAAATTTTCGATCGATAATCTATTGAAAATAACTTGATACAATGTTCGTCTTTGTCAATAGCGACCGTCTGAGAGCCCTGTTCGATAGAAATTATGCTTCGCGGAATAACGTACACTGAGGCATACCTCGGAGACATATGTGAGAGAAAAACAATTGAATGCGACGCAGACTTGGAATGCGGAGACATATGTGAGAGAAAAACATTTGATTGCGACGCAGACTTTGAATGCGGAGACATATGTGAGAGAAAAACATTTGATTGCGACGCAGACTTTGAATGCGGAGACATGTGAGAGAAAAACATTTGATTGCGACGCAGACTTTGAATGCGGAGACATATGTGAGAGAAAAACATTTGATTGCGACGCAGACTTTGAATGCGGAGACATATGTGAGAGAAAAACATTTGATTGCGACGCAGACTTTGAATGCGGAGACATAAGTGAGAGAAAAACATTTGATTGCGACGCAGACTTTGAATGCAGAGACATAAGCTTATGTGAGAGAAAAACAATTGAATGCGACGCAGACTTTGAATGCGGAGACATATGTGAGAGAAAAACAATTGAATGCGACGCAGACTTTGAATGCGGAGAACAGGTAGTTTTGGGCCACCGTAGTAACACGTTGGTGTGATTCTAATAGGCCCACCTTAAACATAAATAAGACAAACTGTATATTTTTACATCAAAAACGTAGAGCAGTGTATTTACATGGCAATCTGTGTGTGAAAAATCTATCTCTAGTTCAGAGTCACCAAGCGTCATTTGTCGGGGTAATTATTGATGAGCATCTTACATGGAAACCACACATTACTGAAGTAAACGCGATGATAAGAAAGAAAGCCGGAATATTAAGCAATGTGTACTTTTATCTTTGACCTTAAAAATAGTCATTTCTCACATTCGGTATATCGTTACCTCGATCCAGTGCCTCATAGTTATTCAACACGTCTTAAAACTGGTGAAAACTTCTATATTCCTAAGGTTAATCTTACTTTGAGCCAACATAATTTGAAATATGCTGCAACTATGCTATGGAACAAACTTCCAGATTCTATAAAAAAGTTAAATGAAAGAAAGCACTTCAAACGTCATTTAAAAGACTGGCTACTTGCCTGTTGATACTATTTTCCCCAAAAGTTGTGGGGTTTTCTGGTCACGTTGTCTTGTTGTTTTATGATCTGTTGCTTTATGATTTTCCGTAATGTATTTTTGATCTGTCCCTGATATGAAATATAGTTTGCAATTATTGCTATAGGTTTTTCTGTCCATATCCGCAGATGTACACCTTATGTTATCTATATAGTATAAACATTAGGGGCCACAACTCGACTAGTTCAGAAGAACTATATTGTGGTCCCGCTAGGAATACCTGCTAAATTATAGAACATAAATTTAGCAATTGTACCAATTTCTCTATCTTTATTTTTTTTCCATGTGTCTTTTGAGTGAATGTAAGTTTATATTTCTAGCGAAATAAACTGAACTGAACTGAACTGAAATTTAGATCAACACATGTTGTACCACAAAGTATCCTCACTTTGCTCTATATATCATTTATTCAACCCCATGTAACATATGGCTTAGAAGTATGGGGGAATACATTTTCATCGTATCTAAATCCAATTTGTATCACTCAGAAAATGTGTATGCGTAGTATAACATTCTCTGAATTTAGAGAGCCATCTTCACCTTTGTTCTACAATCTACGTATTCTGGATGTTCATAAGCTCTGCAAGTTGCTAGTCTGTACTTTTATGTTTGATTTACTCCATCAAAATGTTCCTCACGACTTATCAGATTATTTTCATATTGTAGACCATTGCTACGATACCCGCCAAAAGGTGGACACGTATTGCCTAGAATGTATACATCTGCAGGTCAATCTTCAATCTCTTACACAGGGGCAAAACTATGGAACACATTCCCGAATTCTATTAAAAATCAAATATCTAGGTATTAGAGTTCACAAAAGCCCTGAAAGACTATCTCTTACGAGAATGTCTTGCTATATATTAATGTGCTTACGTATTTGGTCGTATTTGGTCGAATTCTAGCTGTAATACCCTAACTTTGTGCAATCTTTTTTACTGTCACAGTTACTATCTTCTCTTCACAAAATTACATGTATCATTTATTTGACAGCGGCCCATGATTGATTTTGAAAATGAAATTTACATACGATTTAACGGGACTAGGCTCGACTAGCGCGTTGCTATATTTCTATCTCCTAATTGTCAATGTATTCTGCGGAATTTGAATTGTATTGTGTTACTTTAAGCTTAAATATGACAATAAAATGATGATGATGAAAATTATGTCCTTTTTCGGGCCATATTGTCAAGGAACCGGCCGTGTGCGGGCGCTCTTTGGCCCCAAAATTAAAACTGCCGCTGTGTTACGATTGTAATTTTCAGGTAAAAATCTTACACGATATAGGTATAATTCTGTTAATTCCATGACGAACATTCAACAAGGTAGGTGGGAATACAAACCATTGCAGTCGGTCAAACGTGGAAGCTCTTTCTTTGATTGACTCAAGTATCATTACCGGTGTTTCTTTTGTTAACTCAAGTATCATTGCCAATGTGTTGTCTAACAATGAAGGGAAATTGGAAAACAATCGACAGCTTTACTTGTCATTAAGTAAGGACAAAAGATGTTTACTGACATTGACATTGATACTGGTACTCAAATGGACACTTAAGTCGAAACAATAAGTTGTGACAATGATATGATTTCGTCACTTCAGTCAACACGTGATTAGCTTTAAAATGAAACAATAGCTCATACATATATCCACAAATCTTGACCATGTAACGTTAGTAACTATAATTTTTAGAAGTTGCATTTTATCACAAGAATATCGTAAGTACTAAAATGCGTCGGTTACTATGCCGAGTCAGCAGAATAATTATGTATATCTTTAAAACATTCCCCCAATCAAGTATTTGGGATTTCATTTCTTATCCAATCACTGTACTTGTCATACTTTTCAGCCAATGTACGTATACATCCTGTGATGTATTTTATTACATGTTCAGAATACGCCTTGCAAAATTGTCTATTTAATGTGAATTTTCATGTGTATAGGGAAATTTTCAGATTTTCAGAGACGTTCGGGACTTTCAAAGACTTTTGACTTTTTGAGGCTTTTGGACTTTAGACATAAGACTTTGAAGGGGAGGCTTAGACTTTTGTTAGTCTAGGCGTCCCCTGGCCTCGGCAGACTATTCGTTGGTCTGATCCGGCTACGTATCAATAAAGGTAACTCACTACAACTTGCGGCGTCCCTGTGTAGTAGTATCCCAGTGGTACCTCTCGTCGAGCTTAATTCCCTGACCTGACTGAAGTTGTCGGCCGTAAAAAGAAGCGGGCAACAGCTGGAGCGCATGAATTGCCAAAAAGTGGCTGAAACTTCCGTTTTTTTCTCGCTTGAAATTCAAAGGAAGAAACTTACTATGTAGATTCAGCATATATTCATTCTCATTATTATTGAAATTTTCTGAACGTACAGCCCGCCTGCCGGTCAACTTTTCGGATTAAAAATGTTTACACGTACGTAGACTTGAATTATAAATATTCTTTATTCTTTATTATTATTATTACTAGACTTTAATCCAATGAAAAAACTAAGAGTGCTACATTCTTTTCAGAAGATATTGAACAGCGAAGCAATGTTGTATCAGCTCAATATTTCCATCAAATAAGTCAGGACCAAAAAAGAAACCGTACTTCAGTGAACTTGAAACTTTGATGACCCTGATTGACCCCGTGTCAAACCAAAGTGGAGACAATATTTTTTGCTTTTTTCCCCTTTCTAAACATTTTCTAATACAAATGTAACTTTTTTCAGATTTGTTAACTGCCCTGCTGAGTGCTTAGGTTACCTACGAGGATAATTCCAAAGGAAAGTAGGATCTGAGTTTACATTTTCCGACTTGCAGCCTCGCTTTGAGGTTAAATGTGAAACATTCGTGAGAAAACAACCAGGAAAAAATCAGTGGATTGAAGGAGGCTATGATTTTTTGCAAAGCATCTGTTGACATTTCACCTCAACTAAGTCGTCGTTTGGAGATTGTGCGTCGCAAAATTTGAATATAGTGCTAATGTAATATCTTCGTCAATTTCAGGTGATTTTCAGAGCAGGACGGCTGCTATTTAGCGAATAAAGCCATTGCTCCAAATTCTGAATACTGAATTCATATGGCCTTGCCTCGGCAGAGGGGTAGGGGAGGGGAGGGGTACTCCACCGGATACACAGGAGTCTTTTTTACTGTATTGGTACCGCGCAAGTTGAAACATTTATCGTTTACAACACGATTGGAACTAATTTGGGATAATTGGATTTTCATATTTTTCAAATTTCTCAAAAGTGTTAGGTGCCGTATAGCTGAATGTTGCAATATTGCAAATTACTCATAAAAACAAGTGTGTAACGTAAAAAGAAAAGCAGATGAGATTACATTTGCAGATGAAATTGACATTACTTCACCATCCAATTATCCCTAATTAGTTCCAATCGTGTTTAACATTTGTTTGGGATTTCTGGTCAAAAACTACACTAATCATCTGGGATTTCTGGTCAAAAACTACACTACAAATCTAATGAAAATAAAGTCCAAAATGTTGATGACCCCGGATGACAATGCTTACAACTTCGCTGAACGTTTAAAATATTGCGTTTTGCTTTTGGGTAGGACCTACGTAATTTTGATTAATTTAGTAGTAAACAGTCAATTATCGTTCTAAGTTTTTGATACAAATGAGAGCAAGGGTCATCTACATGTTTTGCATATCGTGTATGTATGCCTATAAGAACCAATCAGCGCATTTGCCCGCTTTTTAAGATCATAGCCTTGAGCTAATAACTCGACACTTCGACATGGTATTGTCAACGTCGGCTCGATCTTTAATCTTGATTTTAATTCAAATCTGAGCAACAAGCTACGATGGCAAGAAACGTGCCGCGGTGAATCAGGTAAAATAGCGCCCTCCGGTGGTCCAAATCCATATGCCTAAGATTTAAGGGAATGTCTTGTAAATCCTTGGATGACTATATATTTCGGGGAAAAATCTTTGGCGATGCTGTCACTCTTCTCATTGGGAATATCAATTTTTCTAACCTGAAAATCGTTGACTTTTGAGCTCGTTCTATGAATTAAGCATGAAGGGCGCTTTAGGTTTCAAAACGCGTGTATCATAACTATATTTCTTTCGGACCATCTTTGTCAATATCTAGTGAATACGAAAAGTGTATTCTCTTAAAAGCGAGTAATTCGGCCTGAGATTTGATTAGGGTAGAGTAACCATTGTTTCCGGTAAAAACACACTATAGAGATTGCATTTAGATATTGTGAAAAACACTCTGGACTCTGCCCTAGCAACCTTGGCCGGAGGAGAATTGGAAAAAGGTAAAAAGGTAGAATCTTTAGTTAAGGTATTTTAGAGAAAATACATTGATCACAATGGATATAGACGTTGAGAAATCACTATGATCTCCAATAGTACGGCTCTTACAGTCTGGATCTAAAAAATGGCCTCGTGCTTGTGGTCCTCCATTAGCACCAAGATTTACGTTTGTGTTTTTGCTGATCTAGTTTTAATCTCTGAGTTCATTGTGTTTGTCAGCCAGAGTTTGACCATGTCGCTAGATTTTGACCGTAGAGGAATCTGACGATCGAATTGTCGCATTGGTAACATCACATCGTGAAGCGCAAGGTTTGTACGTGAATGAAACCCAATAAAAATGGTCAAGGTTTAGTTTACCCGTGACTCATAACTTTGTAACAATGTTTATCATGTTTATTTGTCTCTGAGCAATAGCTGTAAATTTTAATTTTTCTTAGTTTTCTTTATAAAGAAGTACATCTTATCATATATAGAAGAAGAAGTAGATCTTCAATTCATTCAAATGCCAATTAACACGATTGAAACCAAATTGGACAATTGGATGGTGAAGTAATGTCGATTTAATCTACAAATGTAATCTCATCTGCTTTTCTTATTATATTACTCACTTGTTTTTATGAGTAATTTACGATATTGCAACATTCAGCTATAGGGCACCTAACACTTTTGAGAAATTTGAAAAATATGAGAATCCAATTATCCCAAATTAGTTCCAATCGTGTGAATTGTTACAAACTTATAAGTCAAGGGTAAAGTAAATTTTAACCATTTTTCAACGTACATACACTAACACATTTGAAAGTGCCTATTCAAGGTGTTAATTAATTCGGTGTTAGGTATGCAGTGTGTAAGGGTCTTGGCTAAATTTGGAACTAATTGTCCATGCAGATTTATGCAAGGGTTCAATATTCATTTTGAACGCTGCACAAGAAAGTTTACACCAAGACTTTCTGATTTACACGATCACGAACATTTTCTATGCGTTCTGCCTTCTTCCTGTCTACTTTCAATTAGTAGACAGAAGTTACATATCGTAAGAGACAATCTCTTTCAGCGTTTTATCATCGTCGGTTTAGGCCCCGATGCTAAAAAAAACTGAAGATAGAGTTTTGCTGTTCACATGATGATTTTAATACAGATGAGTAATGTGTGGAAGTTGTGCGATAGTCTGGCGTTTCCCAGGCACGTCATGACAGTCTCGTGCTGGGGCTACCAGGCTTTGACCTGGAGAAGGGGTTTGGCATTAGACTAGAGCAGCCTTTCCCCTCCCTGCCGGCGGTAACACCCTCATGGGGTGCGAGATAAGTAGTAAAGTAAACGTGGACAACTGGGATTAAGTAAGAATTTTACACCCATTTTATTCATTTATCTACATGAAGCGAAGGAAAAATTAACCATCCATGTAACAAAGTATAACCCTGACCTATATACGAACTCACTCACGCGCAACAGTGCATTGTCCTGAACTAAGCAGGGAAATTCCCTTCTGAGCATGTTTATACATGTACGGGAAATTCCGTGTGAGTCATCACCATCAAACTAGCCTATATAAAGGGACCCGTGTTGTCAGTCCGACCGGCCGGTCGCGGAGTCTAGCTGATGTTGAACACGAAGTTCCTATCGGGGCGAACTAAATTTCATATCCATTTAATCCATAATGTCTTAGATATCGCTCCAGCGGCGGACTAAATCCTTCTTGTTTTTGTATTTCTAGCGCCTGATGAAATATGTCCTGAATAAGTTCTGACCCCGGAGCCTCCTCGTTCCGAAGGGTTGCGCCTTTTTCTTGTATTTGTGTAAGCAGCTGTTTATATTGAACATAATAATGTTTATGAACATAATAATGTTTATATTTCTCTCGTCTCTTTGCTACACCAGTTTTCCCTTGTATCACATCAATAACAACACCTGGTATAGGAGTTAAGGCTAACAGTACCGGAACTGTCGGAATTGCTGCTATTACAGCAGAACTTACAAGAATTCCCTTAGTAATATTAAGAGCCATATCAATTCGACCCATCAATTTGTAACTTCGTCGATATGCAGCACTTGTTCTTTCTATGTAATCAGCCAATTGTTCAACGCTTTCAACAACTGAGATGTGCATTTTTACTGTATATGTAAGGGGGGATAAAAATAATTGTAGTAATATAGAAATACAATATGGCAGAAGGAGGAGAAGATATACCAATCCAGGATTTCGTTGATGCAAATTTAAATGATGATGATGACGCTACTGCTGAAACATCCTTCATAAACAACGATAATACCCTTGCAGAAGCCGAGCCTTTCCAGGCCGGCTCAAGCGACAGACCCGCAGGTGAGTTGTTGATTGGACAGAGAAGACGAATTACAGATATAATGGCTAACCAATACTTAGATAGTAATAGGATTACTGATGCGCATAAACGAGAATTAATGCATGCGAATACTAGTATTAGGGATGGAGAGCTGTATTATCGAGAAGCCAGGCTGACATCAAATAAAGGCACGAAGTCTTTAATGCCCTCCTCTATAAAAGGTAAGGGAGCTGCAGAATTTAAAAAAGATATATTAGGAATAGATCCAGATTTTGTAACAGAATTGACTGATAATGAAGCAAAAATGTTATTGAAAAGGCCAGCCGATAAACTGAAACCATACGACATTGGACGACTCAGAGATAGAATAACAGATTTACGAGAAAATTTTAGCGATAATGCCGATGAAATACATACTATCGAAAATAAAATCGAAAAATGGAATAATGAAAACCCCGAATATATAGCTATTAATGATGAATTAAGGATTGCGAATATGCATCTTGGCGAGCTTAACAACGAAAAAGTTAAAATAAGGCTAGAGAAAGAGAAGTTGAAAAACAGTTAAAGGAAATTCCTGAGAACACACCCAAGCAAAAGAAAAAGCCGAGAACTACTAGCTGAACTCATAACAAGAGAAGCTAAGTTGACAATCGAATTGAATACGAACATGGTAAGATTAGCGGGGCACGTGAAAGTCTGGCTACGACTAGGTCTCTTCGTGATGTAATTTCCGATCCAGAATTATCACTGAGACTGAAGCTGACAGAGTTATTTAAACGAAATGGTATTACAATCGCTGCAATACTGACTGCCCTTGGAATGACAATATCAACAATTGCCCTGGCTGTGACTAGAGGAGGAGGGGGAGGAGCGGGAGCAGGGGGAGGAGGAGCAGGAACTGGCGGGTCTGGTTCAGGTCCGCCCAAAGTATATACAAAAGCGAAAGAAATTGTAAAGCAATTTGGCGAATGGTTAAAAACCTTGGCCGCAAAAGTGCTGCTGCAATACCAGGTTTAATCGGCTCCCTCGTCAGTTTTCTATTAAAAACAGCAGATCGGTGGTCGGATTTGTTGGAGAACAGCTATGGATATTTTTAACTGGATTAACATTAGTCATTATAAATAAAATTATGTATTAATATGGCATCAACATGTTTGGTGAAAAGAATATTGCAAAGTTTCTTTCTAAAAATAAAGACCTGTTTGGTTTCTCTGTCGAATTGGAATGGTGCAAACTCCGACGAGTAAATCGACATATCCTTCGAGCAAATCCAGGTGTCCGACTCAAAGATGATAATCTATATCATAACATATTAGCTTTCGTGAAGGAATGTCAGAAGACTAACTTCTTTAAGCGACTAGAATTCATAGCTGTATTCCAGGATACTGAGGATGACCAAGAGGCTCATCATCTCCAAGAATATTGGGTTCTTCGATTGATTCGCGACACAGGCAATCGATTTATCTTTCAGTCAGACGGAAATATTTATGTAAAGATGTGATTTTTTCTTCTAAGTCATTATATACACGAAGTGAAATGTAAGATGTGATTTATTTTCTTTTTTTCTTCTACTATATACATTACACGAAAATGGGGTACGATAGAACATTATCACCGACTTTCACCAACCGAATACCGAATGGAACGAAGTCAGAAAGAACTCATCACGTGATTGCTCATAATCCAAGTGAGGCAGATCCAGGCCAGACACTTATCATACGATGTCCAAAGTTAGAAAGCGGAGTACTCTTAGTTCCAGATACTTTCGACCTGGTTTTTGATCTCGAAGTAATGGGAGGTGGAACTACCCGTGTAGTACAAAATGTTGCAAAAAATTGGTGGAGAGTATGAAACTCACATTTGAGGGCCAGGCACTTTCCGATTTGAGTAAATATAACCTCATTGAATGCTATCGTGATCTCTTCAAACATAAAAAGAAGAGACTCTTCAAACATAAAAAGGAGAGATCGAACATGACACTGTACGGAATTCAGAACGAAAATCTAAGAAAATTGAGAAGTGGCTGCGGCCGATGCAGATGCCGCCGTCGTGGGCGATAATTTACTTTTCGACACATATAAAACAAAATATGCTATTCGTCTCACTCATCCCCTCATAACAGGCCATGGAGTTGCATATCCATCAGCGTTAGGGAGTCATATCGAATGGGAAATTACGTTGGCACCCGCCCCCCCAATTACTTGTCAGTAATAAACTGATTACAACCAATTATAAATTAAAACATTCAAATGGAATACGAGACAATTTCTGACCTCGATCTCGCGAGGTCAACTGCTGGTTATTACAACGGTGGAAAAAGTTACCTTTACGAGCATATACATTATTTTAGAAAATCCCATTCAAAGAATCGGACACGGTTATCAATGAAAATATAAATGTACCACGACGTAGCATTAGAGGTATCGCTATACTCTTCACTAAAAATCAGAATCAGTCAGAACTGAACAGTGAACTTTTCTTTAACCCATCCATTGAATCTGTGTCTGTAATGATTGAAGGCATTGCAAATAAAGTGTACGCTCAGAAGATGATACCAAGACAATTTTGGCGAGAGGTGCGACGGTATTTTGCTGAAGATAAAGATTGGTGTGAAATTGATATAGATGAGGCCGATTATTTGAAGAATAAATTCTGTCTGTTTATCGATCTGCGTAGTTTAAAGATATTGAGTTTCATGGAAATGGTTTAAAAGTAATGAACACAAAGGACGGAATTCAACTTGAGATCCTGAAGAAAGATACCGCGTGGGGTGGCGATGACGCTCACAATGATAATATATTTGCCCACATTTATGTTATCAGTGATGCCCTGGTCTCTATTGAAAATAGTAGATTAAAGTCTTTACAATTTTAAACCCGTCGTCCGTCCTATCGGCCATGTTTCTGCCAGCCATTCGCCTGTGTCTGGATTGTATAGCTGCACGCGTTTGATATCATTTGGCCGCCATCATGATTTTACTACGCTTTTCACTACGGATTTCTCCAGCCTTTTTCCGTACAAACTGTACAAACTGTGCCGGCTCCGGCTTCTTCCCAGTTTCAAATAGATCTTTATAATCTTCAAAGTTCAAATGTTTTCTAACACAAACATCTTTCACCCCTTTATTTTTTTTCGTCTCCGAAGTTGGAGTTCGAAAAGCATACACTTTCGAGCGTATGCCGACAAAATCAAGAATAGGTTCACCATTCAACTCATCTTTAAATTTACCTATCACTTTTTTATTAATCTTCGGAAAGTTGGGGGCCACCATGGGTCCACTCATCCCACTAGTATCATATATAGACTTCTCACCATTCTTTTCAACATCTTCTCGGACTATATCATTGAAATGTACTACGTCCGGGTCCGGGAGGGTTCGATCGGTACACTGTAAACAAAACTGTCAGTATCCATGTAGGCTAATCGTATTCCAGGGAACTTGACCCGAAAGTAATTGTAATGCGTCTCATACATAAGCAGCTTAGAAAGTTCCAGTACTGCGGCGCCGATGAAAACTGGTTTTACATATCTATGCTCATCCGTTTTCAGTTCCAGTAGGGCACTGTCGCAGGAATCGCCATCCTCTTCGGAAGTTATGAAAGTTATATGTTTCATCTTTGGATTATACTTCTGAATCTTTTTACGTCCACTATCCGTGCCCTATCGAACGGTTCCAGTCCGAAACAAATTTAAAGTCTCTGTACTTTCGAACATCTTCTATTGTCTTACCGAACATTGCATTATTCATCAGCTTATAGAAATTCTTTTCAAAATCTGTCCTCCCCTTTGCCCTCATTTTAGTGTTAAAGTCAATATATTTCGCGAGACATGGAGCTTCATCGAAAGCAAGCACCCGATAAATCTTTTTCAACCGCATTCCCATCCGAAGATAGAATTCCAGCAACTTGTAGTGTAAGACATAGGACTCTCTATCCATCACACTTGTAATCAGTCGACCGCCCTGCCTCGGAAATTCATAGTGATGTGGCGCTAATGGCAAATCGCTGTGTTCTTCATGTAATTCGGGGGGATATTCTAAGTCTACTTCTAGAAAACTTGGTGGAAAGGTGGCGCCAGGTCCCCACGCTCCGCCGCTCCGCCCCCGCTCCACCGTCTCGGCCCCTTCTTCCCATTCCTCCCACTCTTCCATCGTCATCCAATGAAGTCCGCCCGTAGGCATTGCCTGACTCATTGCCCAGCCGTAGAGATTGTTTGCATCGAGATATTTTATTTCGGTCACCGGCTTCTCTGGATCGTAACTACGTAAGTATTCCCGCCGGCGGGGCCAGCGTAAGCAGGATGATTTGTCTGTAGTAATGAATATTACACTGGCTGATACCGCCTCGTATTCCCCGTTGTACGAAAGTCATCTGCTCAGCATCTTGAATGAGTTTAAACTTATTACCTGTGTAAAGTAACATAGCATCCCATGTCAAGCCGGGCGCTGACATATAGTGGGCCGGATCTAACTTATAGCTTCTAAACATGTGTCACGGAAATTTTCAAATATATTTGCAAGAAGTAGAACGTCAGTCTCACAATAGAATTCCATATAATCACGAATCGTCTTACACTCAACTTCGTCCCATACTCTTAATGCATGTTCGTAATCGGACTCTGAAATCCCCTCTTCCGTCAATTCGCTATAAAATTCCCCCCTCTCCGGGAGCTGGTTCTCTCCCAGTCTGTCAACCGAGTCTAAATATTCGTAGGGGAAGAAACCTTTCGCCCTTTGAATGTCCGGGTACGTAAGTGGTACTGCCGTCCATCCGTGGTCCGCACAGTTTTTGCCAACTTCGCCAATGACCCATCATCAACTGAGCACTGTCCATAAACTTTATAGAAAAGAAACGTCTCTTTATCTCCCTCTTTCCCTCCGGCAACAACAATTGAGGCGTGAAAATAAATGTTTTCGAGAGACCCATAATTCCTCCATTGCTCGTCTTAGCTATAATTTTAGGCTCTGGTCCCCCTCCGGCGTCGATTTCATGTAATTCTTTCAAAATAAAAGAACCATCGTATCCCTTGAGGTTGTGAAAGTAGATAGGAATGGTTCTCGACGGCCGGCATCCTTCGCAATAGAAGGTCGCCTCCTCCTTCACTACTCGGTATCCTGCCGGCTCTCCACATGCAATACAGACTGGATCACATCCGTCGCGCCGGTAATTAGAAGGATCCCTCATCGGTATTATTTTCCAATAATACGATTTCGAATAATACTCGCCCGTTCTTTCATATCCTTTAGAAAGTCTGTAACACAGGAGAGACCTGTGAATGTTCTTTTACCATAAACAGTGGGTCGGCCCGGGCCTCGTTCCGAAGAGGAACTTCCCCACCCCCGTTCCACCATAACATACGAAAGACAAATTGGAATGTGTCGGCCGTCCCCTTCTCAATAATTGCCTCAGTATCTGCATAGACGACGTAGGAGAAGGAACCTTCTTCCGATGTCCTTCAAATTGACACACTTCCTTAGGAAAACCTGGCTGGGCAGTGTCTGTTCCACAGTACACCTGATGTTTTTCTAATTCTTCTGTTGACTTAAAACCTCTTTTACAAACCATACAAATACACTTCCGTCTGCGGCTCATTCTTTCGATTAGTACGAGAATTACGAAGGCGATTTTCCGCAGTAATTGGTACGAAGTGAGAACGGCCGCCGTCTTCGCCAACTATCAGTAAGATATTTGCTATTTGATTCCTATCGGCTTCACCTTCGGCTCCGCCAGGGGCACTATATAACACAGTTATGTCGGACGGGGGAGTGGGATCATTTTCGTAGATCTGAAATACTTGAAGTTTGACCCCTGGATTTTGCTGCTCGAAGCGCCTGAATACAGTCAGATCGGCGGGCGTGGGCGTGGGAATACCTTCCCAACAGTAGTCAGCCATAAATGGAGCGTACGTATTCCATTTTCTCCTTACCTGACCACATTTCTTTTCACGAAACTCGGGGTCGGTCAACTTTAAACTTGCTACGATGGCGTATTGAAAACAGTTCTCGCTGCCCGAAGGTAGCACCAGATCGCTAACACAATGCTTATTTTTTAACCATCCGGGAAGTTGGACTCGTTCCGTTCCCGTAGGAGCCCCGGCACCGAGTAAAACTTCTACTAGAATTACTTCAAAATTAAGTATCTCCTCGAGAACGAGGCCAGAACCCTCAACATTTTCAATTGTATCAAGCATAAGGTCGTAGCGATCTATTAATTGTTGTCCCACATCCGTCCCTCTTACATCTTTTGTGTATGTATCTTTTAATTTAACATACAATGTACGCGGTTGTGTATTACCAGTTTTCGGATCCGATAATTTGACTTCCATTTCGGTATAAACAGAGTACATCTTTCCCCCTTTGACCATACCTTCAATATCCACCAGCTCCCCGATATCCTCGACTCGCTTGACTTCAGGAAATTCTTTTCGTAAAACTGCTCCCTTGAATGCTTCATGTAATCGATGGGCCATAATAATCTTTATGATATATACTATCCTAAAATTTTTAAAAATAAAAAATAATTATTTTATGATAGGTCATCAAAATCCACTATAATATTTTTGTCAGCATTTATTTGTTTTATATCTCACCTAATCTTTCTAAGTCGACTATTTCTTCCGCATCTTGAATTTCTGGTTTATTAGGTGCAGCACAAAATATTAATCTCTCAACAGTGAAAGAAAGAGCACGTTTATTTAAGCGCGGTTTAAATGCTAAAATTCTATCTTACTACCTTTCCGGATATTACGAGGTACAATAGCAGGATTTTCTCGGACTGGCAATGGGCTCACTGCTTTAAAAGCACAGTCAATTTCTTGAACCATATCAATACATGTAGCGAAATCGTGAGCCCCTCCCCCTCTTTTAAATCGAAATTTAAAATACGCCACGCCCTGTGTCTCGCTCCCTCGCTTCTGATACACTTTAGATGGATTGTAAATCCAGTCGTTCCGTAGGATTCTTCGGTGAGGCCGATAGGTTCTTAGTGAGCAGCCAGCTTGCAGCATAACTTTTAACAGTAGATGCATCGAAACTTTCACCTAGGGTACGGAATATTATTAAATCAGTAAACTTTTGAAGACTCGGTTGCCAACGGACACACACCCCATCGCATGTAGCAGGATCTTTAGAACCGTACTTAGGTCCGATGGGGAAAACCACTTCTAGCTCACTGTCTACATATATAATAGGATCTACATATTCACCAAATACTAATTTGCCTCCATCATCAATTTTGATGTTTTCTCCGGTTTCAAGTATTTTTATTGCATCTGAAATAGAAAGGATTGTCATTGTCTTATCGTATATATCTTAATAAAAAAAAATTTTTAAAAAAATTTCTATGATATAGTATCCCCAAAATGTCATACATATTCATAAATGGACCAACTGGAAGTGGTAAGAGTTACGATGCAATAAATTTGGCGGAGACTCACGTACCAGAATTTGACACTAGTTTTTCTAGCAACATTGCCGACTTTTATAATGGGCGCCACGTTTCGATTGCCGATTTTCAGAACCAGTTTATAGAACATACTCTTAGTTTACAATGTCAGGCTGGGAGGAGGAGGGAGGGGGAGGAAACCTCCTCCTCCCTCCCTTCAGAACAATACATTATTTGTGACTCTTCCATAATTCAACATCTGACTTTTTCTCGAATCCGGGGCGTTTCCACGGAGTGGGAAGAAAAAAAGATTGTTTCTAGAGCATTTGACCATTTGCATAGTTTCATTATCATATTCAAAGATATGCCCTGGGATTATTGCAGGCGGAATGTGTTGACTCGAGCCAGGTCGTACGAAATAGCCGCCTAGAAGAACTAGAAGAGATTCACAATAAGTTCAAACAGACTTTCTTAGAAATTTGCCACGACTATAGGCTTCCATGTTTGGTAATTCGGAATGCTCTACCCCCCTCGTTCTCAAGAATATACTTAATCCAACAATTGATACCGAGACAGTCGGACCAGTAGAATATCCACGAGCTTTTGACTTTGGAATTGCATGGGCACTCACGCGATAGCGGCAGCCAGGGATTTTTAATAGACGGTTTCGAGGAGGAGGAACTTGAAAAAGCTTATTATCCACCTGGTCAAGAACAACTAGAACAACGTCGAGTCTCACTCAAGAACCTACACAAACTTCTTAATGCTTGTGAAACAGTGTGTGCTTATAATGCTCCGTTTGACTTACGGGCACTTGATATGATGAAAAGGGTGGACTTTGGAGTTACTTGTCTATGGTTCATGTCAGTTGTGTACATTATACTTCAGCCAGAACTTATTGATAAAGCTGAAAAAGGGGCGCTCGAAAGAACGGACCGTGGCAACATGAGAAGTCGCTTTGAAGATCTTGCAAACTTAATATGTTCAGGAACTGAGGGCCCCCACCTCATCCACATACTGCCGAAAAAGAAAATGCAATAAGTGAACATTACTTACGACAGTACATGATAAATACTTGGCCAGGTGGGTGGAAGCAAGGTGGTAAACTGACACTTTCTTCTTTCAAGAAATTAAGACTTTTTCCATGGTACTTATTGAATAACTTTCGTAAATACTTACGTTAGTACTTACGTTAGTACTTGACAAGAACCAGCACAGGAACTTACGAAGTACTTACGAAGTTCTAATAACATTTTCTTCTGGCTCCCAACTATTGAAACTTTCCGGATAACCGCGCCATTTTATCAGATAATATTTCTTTCCTCTAATTTTTTTCGTCTTCAAAATTCGTTCTACTCTGTACAGCTCGTCGGCACCTTCCGAAAGGGCGCTCTGAAGTTCATCAGAATAGAAAGTGCCGAGTATTTCCTCTCCATTCAGATCTTTTATTTTGTAAACTGGCGGCGTTCCCAGTCCAGCCGCATACACAACTTTTGAAACCACGAAAATCTCCTCTGTCCAATTTGGTAAATATCCTTTCTTGAAAGTGGTCTTGTATTTTGTAATTCGGACCCGTTCTCCCGGCTTGAATTCAGGGTTGGCTCCCACGGCTGCCAACTCAGGACCGAATAGTGTATAAAATGCCTGCCAATCGTTCTCCTCTGTTACGTCCCTGGGTTTCATTTTGATACTTCCATGAACGGTGTTGTTGTAATTCTCGAGAAGTTGTGGTAGAATGGGGAGCAGGAACGTGTCTGTTATATGTAAAGTATTTCCACATCATCGTCTTAAAGTCCGATTAAAACGTTCAACGACGCTAGCTTTTTTATCACTGTAGGTGTGAAACCAGTGAATTCCCGCCTCCTCCAACCACCCCTGCATTTTTCGATTAGTAAATTCCCGCCCCTCATCTGTCTGAAGTTTGTCGGGCCTTCTCCCGGATTTCTTAATCACGTCTTGTAGCGCCTGTAACGTATCATCAGCCGTTTTTGACTGTATCGGCCTGGCCCATGCGTATTTACTGAGCACATCGATTACTGTTAGCATGTATCGAATGTTTTTATTCTCTTTTGCGAATGGTGAAGGGAATTCCACGAGTCTATCGATGTTACGAAAACGCGCCGGCCCCTTCAGAACGCGCCACGAGTACGAGGTACCGGTTTATGAAGATTATAAGTTAGCTGAGTTTTTAACCAGTCCTGTACCTCTTTCTAAGTAATTTTTAGCCCGCTGGAGCGTGGTGCGTCATATAATTTTTGTATACCTCCAAAACCAGTTTCGGGTTGTAATATAATTCTCTAAGAGTACCTTCGGCGGAGCCTTCGGCTTCAGCTTCCATAATTGCTATATTATACGAAAAATTTTATGTCGTACGGATGCCGTAAATGAAATACTAGTTTACTGAATGGCCTACTTTCAATTGTCTGACCAGGTCCGTGGCCTCCCATTCTGACACCTCCATTCCATATTCTTTAATAATAGTTTTGTTGTCTGTCTTGCTCGGTGTGTAAAATAGTACTAACATCTGTATGTTTTCCCTAAATGGTTTACTAATACTAGTATATTGTTGAGTCAGAACCCAGACAGATAGTCCGTCGTGTCTTGCGCTGAAACCAAGTTTGACTAAAACGTCACTGCGCTTCTTCATATCTTTGGACGCGGCGCAGTCGTCGAGTACTATTAAAGTGTTTGTACCGACCCATTCGTTCCGTACGAAGGCTAGTGTATCATCCACAGCATCGAGTCCGACTGGAAACACAAACACTTGTCATCGGTGAAAATGAATCTTTTATTATACGTTTTATTGTTCATGAATGTCGGACAAATGAAAACTATATATTCGAATTTTCCTAGGTACGGACCGGTGAGGAGATCCATTACATATTCCGTTTTGCCAGAATTTGTCGGTCCAGTTACAATCATGTTGAATGGTACAGTTGCATACATCGGATCTATATACTGTACATTAATGTAATGAATATTGCTAAAGATAACAAACCATTTTACCATATTCATGAATAGGGTCTGCGCCGGTCACTGCTGCTGCCCGTTCCGAAGGCGCCTTCGGGGACCGAGTCGTGTCATTGTGAGTGGTGGTGACACTCCGGGCTCGTCCTGCCACTTCACAGGATCCCCCCCCTCCTCCCCTCCTTCCATCTCATGTACAGCACTTTCTCGAACTTCCGTGTTTATATCACCGTTCACCCCGAAGACCATAGATTCAGTTGCATATTGCAATTCATTATTATAACCTGAGATTGCCGGGCCCGAAAGGATGACCATCTCAGACGGTAAGAGAAGTAAATTGGGTGAAACTGCCATATCAAGTTTGACACCAGTATTCATTATTGTGTCTTGGTATCGCCTATAACTGATTACTTTGTCGGTATTGCGAATTTCATCTTCGAGGAGAACGCCGAATTCTTTTCGGACTTGCTCTGCACTGCCAGTATCGCCCACTATGGTACTACGAATATTTGCTTGTGCGCCGAGTATGCAATATACGTAGGCTTCAAGGCTTTCATTGAGGCGAGCGAGACCGGCCTTTGTTAGTCCCGAGTCTCCTGTCAGAGGAATGAAACTATTATATTGTCCCTCCGATCCATCATTTCGGAAGAAATAGTAGTGCGGTCGGTCTTTGTCGGACAGTACGTGTTTTTTCTTTCCAAAAATTGTATGTGTATAGAAAACACCTCCGTCGGCGGAGAGGAAAAAGTCCCGACCGTTGTATATCGCTTTTGGCTGTCGAACAGGCCCACGATTAGTGTAATATTCATATCCATAACCAAGACCTTTATTTTGACCTTTTCGATATCGAAAGTCGGACTTCGTTGGCTTATATTTCCAAATTCAGTACATAGAAGTTCATATTGGACGAGATTGTACGGATTGTCGCCGGCTTTGAAGGTGGGGGTATCGTCTGGAAGTGCAACCTGCATTTCGTGAAGGATACGACGTATTGTAAAGTATACATGGAAACGGCAGAATGATCGTATTTGGGGCGGAAATTTCCCTTCGGAACCGAAGAGATGGGTGAATGATATACCACAACCAGTAGTGCTGCACCATACAGCGAAATTCAGTTGCTGGTCCCAATATTTCATGTTTGGACCGCCCAGCCAGACATTACTTTCTTTCGCTGATCGATGAGTGATTACGTTATCTTTAAATATATCCCGTGGATGAAAAGTAAATTTATCTGTCGGCGTTACATATATTTCTAAGTCCATGAGAATAGGTTTTATTCCTCCATTCGGTTTGGTAGGAATATCAGCATGCTGTACTGTCGGTACGCTCGTCTTATTCAATTGAAAAGCAACTGGGAATAGGTCTGTACTCATTATTCGTGTTTCTATATACATATATATTTAATGGAGGAGAATTTTCCCGGAATCCCTGTCGGAATCCCTATCGGTACGGTTCTGTTAGGGGTACTAACATTCCAGACTATGTTAATACTTTATTTCGGATTCAGGTTTAAACGAATTTTTATTTTTTACTAAGAATAGATAACATACTGCAAACAATGGAGAATTTAATAAAGTCATCGGCAGCGGCAAATACGCGTTCCGAAGGGTCTTCGGTGCCTTCAGACGCTCGATCCATAATAGAAACAAAGCGTGAAAAATACTCTGTGTCATCGCAAGTGGACAAAGTAAGTTATTTTTTGGTAAGGAGATTTCAGTTGCTGACGTAGAAAAATGGGGAGATGAAACGGTGAATAAAGCATTTAAAGTCTATGAAGCGAAATACAGTTCTCTTATAAGTGATACCATCACTCAAAGTTTCATAGATCTAGGAGCCCGCGCAATAAGTCAGGTAGTTCCGATCAATGACCGAGATAACTATGCCACTGATCTTAAAAAGGATTTTATTCTAAACAGTGAAATAAAACGATTATCAGGACGGATAGCGTACACGTGGGGGCCCATACTTGCTATAGTTTCCACCGGTTTAATTACAGGTAAACATTTAAATTTTAAAAAAATCGGGTTTAATATAGTACCTGAAATAAATGGATTCAACTTCGCAAACGGTTCCGACTCAGCAAACGGAAACGACCTCACACCGCAAACGACGACCTTCCGACTCCGTCACAGCGCAACATAGAGAAAGTTACAATGCCGCCGAAGCATCCAGGGAGAGTTGCTGCGGGCAAGCGACTAGCGGAATGGAACAGGCAAACAAGGAGAAGAAACTAAAAGCAATGGAGGGGGGGAGCGATGCGGTAGCAGACCTACCGCCTACAATGAAAGAACAGTGTGATAATAATTCACACTGGTATAATAAATGTTATCTTGTTTTAGGAATTGTGGGAGTTTCATTGACTGCATTAGGACTATATTGGGGCGTGCTCGACATACCCCCTGTCCCCTCCGGAAACCGCGGGAACCGCTTCAGAAAGCGAAAAAACAGAGCCCGTAGCAGCTCCCTCCAGAACAGTTCCGACAGGGGTTCCGAGGGGAGGGGAGGGGGAGGGGGAGGGAGGGGGAGGGACCCACAGCTCCTCTACATTGTATGAGATGGATTAACTCCCCATATTTTTTATTTTTATTTTTTATTTTATATACTAGTCAGCAATCATGGATATTAAAACAGTTGTAAACACAATGTACGATGGTATTGTAATCGCAGGACTTGCGATGGGATATCTTATGATCTCCAGCAAATTTCTGAAAATAGAGGTTGGCGATCCAAGTCGTCCAAATTTGACTCGATTGGCAAAATTAGGCGGTGCGACTGCTGCCGCGGTCGCGACCAAAGATCTCCTTGAACAGAAAAATATTATTCCTGCAGAACCTTATACTGTGTAATGGGCACCTTGGAATAATAATAATATTCATCGAACATTTATACTTAGTAATATATACAGCGCACAACAATGATCATTTGGATTGAAAGCCAAACAGGTGAACCAGTCACTGTTAATTTTTACCCTTGCATTGACACGACACAGTTTACGAAGATAAGACTGCTAGAGTGCGGACTATATAATTCATGGCATAACATAACATCGACGAATAATGTAATAAAATATCAAGAAGGTGACCAACCGAAGAAGACTAAATCAATACGTCCAGGTAACTACAATATCGATACGTTAAACAAAGCAATCGGGTTGAAGCAAAAAATTAATTTTGAAAAACATCTGCCGACAAACCACGTTCTTCTAACTTTGGCTAAAGATGTTAAAGTTTATTTCAATGCTACAGGTAGCTTTGCCAACGTAGTTGGTTTTTCAGATAAACCTGAGGACAACCCAGTTATAAAAAGTACTATGAGTCCGAAGAAAGTGGATTTCTTAACAGTCACTAAATATATAGTTCATTCAGATGTAGTCGATGTTACTGGAAATTATGTTTCATTTGGTTCGGGTGCCTCCGGAGGATACATACAGGGGAAAGTATCGAACTGTTTACAAATACTTCCCATCCGGGATACGAGAGAAATAAGTGAAAAGGTTACTTACGATTTTAAAAACGGAGCAATTTCTATGCCATTGAGAAAAGGGGGAGATTACATGAATTCAATGCGTATCTGGATAACAGATCAGGATGGGAACATGATCGATTTCAATAACTGGCCAATTAGCTTTTGTATTGAATTATTGTAGTCGTTTCGAAGCGGGCCCCTACCGGTGTAACCCTATCGGAAGATAAACCATCCCACGACCAATCCTCCAGCAATATAGATCATTTCATATTTCTTTTGCTCAGGACTGGGCTGATAATAATCTGAGAATTGAACTGCCCCTTCCGTTCCGATAGGGGAACGGCTTTGCACCGCTTCTGCTTCTTCCAGTATTTCTGCATCTGTATCTCTTAATTCTGCCGCAGCATGCGCATCCTTTGCTTGATTTTCTCTTTCCCAGTCAGCCTGTAGTAATCTTTTTTCTGACCAGACGTTGCGATCATGTTCAAATTTTTCTAATGCTTTATCATGTCGAACTTTCTCTTCAATAAGAGCCTCACCATTCCCAGAAAGCTTTTGTCCGATAATATTTCCTCCTGTGAATGCCGTTGCATTTAATACAGCACCGAGAACTGTCATTCCTATAGCTGAAGCCATGACTGTGTATTGTATATTACAAGGTATTATTTTAATTTTCACTGTATATAGGTCCCTACGGAGTATGTCTGATCCAAGTGGCTTCGGTCTGGTACAATTCGTATGCAAAATCTTGAGCTTGAAGATCTGAGTGATGTTAAAGTTAACAATAATACTAAAATGGCTGCTAATCATAATAAGGATTACGTCCTTCGTTATAAAGACCGCGAAAAATATTTCGTTTTAGCCAATGCCGCGGCGCCACCCCACGAACATGCTGTAGAATTTTCCGAACTTAAAGACATTGATGAAACTGTAATTGACGCCACAAAGGCTTCGAATGATCCTACTCCTTTTGCTCTGACATGGGATGGGGATAGTCAGAAATTCATGCCTTATAATGTGCCGCGTAACATCTTAGATATATTGGATAGTGAAATTGCAGGAGGTGTTGCTGAACCACCAGGAACTCCGAATGTGATTTATTTTGATAGCAATGTAAACAAATATAAATTGTTAGATTTTCGTAGTTGGCTTACTCCTACAAATCCATACATTGCACTTCTTGGTATACCAATTCATCTTAAAATTAGTCCTCTTAATACAATAATGAAGGCAGATAATACACTAAGAAGGTGGATAAACGAGGGGGAGAATTATTGCTCGTATACAGCTAGCGGAGTTCCAGTTAGATTATTTTGGGACACAACTTTAAAGAAACTGGGTCTTAAAAGCGTCGGTGATGAGGCAGCTGAATTAACTTTACAGACTGTAAATCAACAGATGACTGATAATATGAAATACTTCAACATGGTACAGTTCTCATTAGATGTGTAAAGTTAGCTACTGGAGATGAATTTGACGATTTGGTTGGATATTATGCTATGAAAACAGATAACAGAACAACTTGTGATATTATCATAAGTATTGATAAAGATCGGGGAGGGGAAATGAGTATTGAATGTTTTGTTGGTGGGAATAGAATAGAGAACGACTTAGGAACTACATTTGTACGTAGAGATAAAAGAGTGAACACTTTAGATATCAGTACCATTCATCTGAAACGACTCATTTTGTTTGAAGTAATGGTCTTTCGTCATATTTTAAGTTCAGAGGAAATTACTAAAATTTTATCTATCGGGTGAACAAGTTAACTAGAGTCATTCAGAAAAATTCCACAGAAAATTTTCTGAAAACTGTAGAGTTTCAGACCTCTGAAACCACGTGACAAGTTGCTAAGTAACTGAAGTCCGGTATTGCGAAAGTCCTGGAAAGACTCTTCTGAAAAGAGGGTTGCGCAACATCCCTATGGTTCCGGTAGGGACTAAAATCTCGTTCCGATAGGCGTAGGAAAACACATATAAAACAAGTATATACTTACCTCCAGAAGACGAGAATCAGCACTGGAATCCTTAAGGAGCTGTACAGAGCTGCAGCACAGTCGGAATCTATCTAACAAATGATCCGATAATGTTGTTCCGACAGATGTACTGATAGTGAGTCATAGCTAGTGTATTGCGCAAGTTCCATTTGGAATGACTCAGCAGGGAATTTCCCTGCTTAGATCAGGACAATGCACTGCTGCGTGAGTTCGTATATAGGTCAGGGTCATACTTTAATTACATGGATGGTTAATTTTTCCTTCGCTCCATGTAGATAAATGAATAAAATGGGTGTAAAATTCTTACTTCATCCCAGTTGTCCACGCTTTCTTTACTACTGAGATATTCGGAGTCACACCGTTTCCGTCATCGCCATTTTCTTTTTCCTTATTGGAAAGGCAAACTATAGTCTACAATAAGAAACTTAAATAAATTTATTTTAAACGTCTGTAGTGCACTAATTCATAGATTTTTTTATCCATAAAGGATCTAAAATAATTTGATATATTTACTTTGTAACGCACTTAATTTGTAGATACTTCTGACAATATAATGGATCTAAAATAATTTATAATATACATACGGAATAGTATATAGATATCTAAAATAATCTCAATTTATAATATAATCATATTAGATGCCCATCAGTTTGCATATATGTATTGTCACCAAAATGTCAAAACTTCCGTTTTTTTCTTGAACGTCTGTTACGCGCTTAATTTGTAGATAATTCTGGTCATAAATGATCAAAAATAATTTATACGTATACATACGGAATAGTATATACATATCCTAAATAATCTTAATTTCTAATTAAATAATATTAGATGCCCATCAGTTTGCATATTATTGCTGATGCATTGTTACCAAAATGTCAAAACTTCCGTCATTATCTATTGATGTGTCAATGGATGAAGTAAACTGGTGTGTACATGAATTCGAGACATTCGACTTTTAGTAGTTATCTGAGCATAAGCCATTGCATGTCGATTAATCGATGTTATAACATTACAGGACAGTGCCATCAGTTTATCTTTTAAAAATGAAGAAGAGAAGTTTACTGACCGTTGGAGCAGAAAAAATTCCACAAACTGCTATGTATTTACAGATGTAAAATATTTATATCTTTGAAATTCTTCTTCTTCAAGTAGCCATTCCTTTGAAGAAAAAATATGTTTGACCACGGGCGATAACGGAATTGATAAGCCTCCGAAGATCTCGCACCCCATATGGCGTTACCGGCGTCGGGGAGGGGTAAGACGGCTGCTAGTCCGTAATGTCAAACCTTATCTTCAGGTCAAAGCCTTTTGGCCCCGGCATGAGACTGTCCGGAGGCGCCAAGCAAGACCCCCTTTGTATAAAATCACATCAAAACAGCAAAACTATATCTATAACTTCGTTCAACTTAAATCACCTATGATAAAACACCGAAACAGACTATGTCACGCAATGTAAATGGTTCATCCTTGGTCATCAAACTTTCGACTGCACCAAACGTGCTTCACATAGCGAATGGCGGGTTCTACGTGATTTAAATTATTTGAAAGGTTGAGACACAAATAAATTATATTTTCATTTATTAAAATGTAATTCAAATCAGGAAGCCTGCATAGCAACAATCATCTACACTTTTTTCGCATATTGTCTAGTATGCTAATAGCTATCTTCTTGGACAAACTCTCATGTTTACCGGAGAAAAAAAGTTTTATGCATGCCCTGCTTTGCTGTTTTTGTTGGTTACTATTAATTTAGAGAAAGTATTGAGCCGATGCCCTATTGTTTCATAGTTTAATGTCTTCCAGAAAAAATGTAATGCTCTTTTTTGTTAGATTACAGTTTGTCTACTAGAGGAGCCTTTAAATCCAAAAATTGACCGACTATAGACGGCTGTCTGATGAAATATTTCAATTATATGCTTGAATATAAGCTGAATCTGAAATGCCAGTTTATTCATTTGAACTTCAAGAGAAAAAACGGGAAAATTCGGAAAATTTTGGAAATTTGTGCGCTCCGGCGGACAATTTTTATTGGTGGGGTGTCCAACAACGCTCTCACACGGCCGAGTACTCGACTCAGCTTCCTTGAGAGGGACAGCATATTTTGGATTCCTCAAATGTCCATTGCGGAAAACTCTTAGGCGAGATGGTCTCTCTCTTCAGACTCAATATGAATTGAAGCAGGCCATGATTTTTTCCGACTTGGAAATGTTTGACGTTTGAGCTTAACTAGGCAAACGGGGTGGCTGTAGGTGTCGATAAATCGAGGTCATGGTTTTTCGTCGACGGGAGGGTGGTTGGGGAGGGTCGGAAACCACGATGGTTCTCACAGAGTTGGCCAACGCATGAGTTAAATACATTTATCCATTTATATTATTAGGGATTTCTGATCGAAATATTACTAGTAGTCTTACGAAACCAAACGAGTCCAAAAAGGTTGATGACCTTGGATCACCCTTGGTCATCAAACTTACGACAGCTCCGTAAGGTGTGTGAAGTTAGCTCCCAGTTCCCGGTTCGAGTAAATGCGAATAAGGAGCTGGGGAATGAAGTTAGTTCCCAGTTCCCAGTTCGAGTAAATGCGAATAAGGAGATGGGGTGTGAAGTTAGCTCCCAGTTCCCAGTTCCCAGTTCGAGTAAATGCCAATAAGGAGCTGGGCTGTGAAGTAAACTCCCAGTTCCCAGTTCGAGTAAATGCGAATAAGGAGATGGGGTTTGAAGTTAGTTCCCAGTTCCCAGTTCGAGTAAATGCGAATGAGGAGCTGGCTCCCAGTTCCCAGTTTTTTTACATTAAGCCTTCTGCGGCCTAATTTTTGTTTTGAATGATGTCTGCTGGGATTATTTTTTTCAAATTACCCCCTCCTCCAAATTGAAATTGGCCACCCGTAAGGAGCTGGCTCCGAGTTCCCAGTTTGGCGCAAAACTATGGAACACATTGCCGAATTCTATTAGAAATCAAATATCTAGGTATTAGAGTTCACAAAAGCCCTGAAAGACTATCTCTTACGAGAATGTCTTGCTATATATTAATGTGCTTACGTATTTGGTCGAATTCTAAGGTTAAACGAATTCTAGCTGTAATACCTTAACTTTGTGCAATCTTTTTTTAATACTGTCACAGTTACTATCTTCTCTTCACAAAATTACATGTATCATTTCTTGGACAGCAGCCAATAATAGCTTTTGATAATGCAATGTACATATGAGTTAACGGGACTAGGTTCGACTAGCACATGGCTATATTTCTATCTCCTTATTGTCAATGTATTCTGCGGACTTTGAATTGTATTATGTTACTTTAAGCTTAAATATGACAATAAAATGATGATGATGAAAATTATGTCCTTTTTCGGGCCATATTGTCAAGGAACCGGCCGTGTGAGGGCGCTTTTGGGCCCCAAAATTAAAACTGCCGCTGTGTTACGATTGTAATTTCCAGGTAAAAGTCTTACACGATATAGGTATAATTCTGATAACCATGACGAACATTCAACTAGGTACGTAGGTGGGAATACAAACAATTGCAGCCGGTCAAACGTGGAAGATCTTTCTTTGATTGACTCAAGTATCATCACCGTGTTTCTTTTGTTAACTCAAGTATCATTGCTAATGTGTTGATTAACACACAATGCAGCTACCGGTCGGTCAATTAAGGGAAACTGGAAAGCAATCGACAGCTTTGCTTTTCATTGAGTACAGACAAAAGATATTTACCGACATTGACATTGATACTGGTACTCAAATGGACAAAATAAAAAAAATAAGTTGTTAAAATAAAAAATAAGTTGTGACAATGATATGGTTTCGTCACTTTAGTCAACAGGTGATTAGCTTTAAAATGAAACAATAGCTCATACATATATCCACAAATCTTGACCATGTAACGTTAGTAACTATAATTTTTAGAAGTTGGCATTTTATCACAAGAATATCATAAGTACTAAAAAGTGTCGGTTGCTATGCCGAGTCAGCAGAATAATTATGTATATCTTTAAAACATTCCCCCAATCAAGTATTTGGGATTTCATTTCTTATCCAATCACTGTACTTGTCATACTTTTCAGCCAATGTACGTGTACTTCCTGTGATGTATTTTACATGTTCAGGTTACGCCTTGCAAAATTGTCTATTTAATGTGAATTTTCATGTGTATAGGGAGATTTTCAGATTTTCAGAGACGTTCGGAGACTTTCGGGGAGTTTCAAAGACTTTTGACTTTTTGAGGCTTTTGGACTTTAGACTTAAGACTTTGTGATGGAGGCTCAGACTTTTGTCAGTCTAGGCGTCCCCTGGCCTCGGCAGACTCTTCGTTGGTCGAATCCGGCTACGTATCAATAAAGGTAACATTCACTTCAAGTTGCGGCGTCCCTGTGTAGTAGAATCCCAGTGGTACCTCTCCCCGGGTACCTCTCGTCGAGCTAATTCCCTGACCAGACTGAAGTTGTCGGCCGTAAAAAGAAGCGGGCAACAGCTGGAGCGCATGAATTTCCAAAAATGGCTGAAACTTCCGTTTTTTTACTAGCTTGAAATTCATATTCAATCTCATTATTATTGAAATTTCTGAACGTACAGCCCCCTTGCCGGTCAAATTTTGGATTAAAAATGTTTACACGTTGGTAGACTTGAATTATAAATAATCTTTATTCTTTATTATTATTACTAGACTTTAATCCAATGAAAAAACTAAGAGTGCTACATTCTTTTCAGAAGATATTGAACAGCGAAGCAATGTTGTATCAGCTCAATATTTCCATTAAATAAGTCAGGACCAAAAAAAGCAACCGTACTTCAGTGAACTTGTAACTTTGATGACCCTGATTGACCCTGTGTCAAACCAAAGTGGAGACAATATTCTTTGCTTTTTTGCCTTTCTAAACATTTTCTAATACCAATGTAAATTTTTTGAGATTAGTTCACTGCCCTGCTGAGTGCTTAGGTTACCTACGAAGATAATTCCTAAGGTTAGTAGGACCTGAGTTTACATTTTCCGACTTGCAGCCTCGCTAATTTAACTTTAGATTAAATGTGAAACATTCGTGAGAAAATAACCAGGGAAAAATCAGTGGATTGAAGGAGGCTTTGATTTTTTGCAAAGCATCTTTTGACATTTGACCTCAACTAAGTCGTCGTTTGGAGATTTTGCGTCGCAAATTGTAAATGTAAATGTAATATCTTCGTCAATTACAGGTGATTTTCAGAGCAGGAAGGCTGCTATTTAGTAAATAAAGCCATTGCTCCAAATTCTGAATGCTGAAATCATATGGCCTTGCCTCGGCAGAGGGGTAGGGGAGGGGGAGGGGTACTCCACCGGATACACAGGAGTTTTTAACTGTATTGGTACCGCGCAAGTTGAAACATTTATCACTTACATAATTATTTGGGATTTCTGGTCAAAAACTACACTACAAATCTAATGAAAATAAAGTCCAAAATGTTGATGACCCCGGATGACAATGATTACAACTTCGCTGAACGTCTAAAATATTGCTTTTTCGCGCTTGGGGAGGACCTGCGTAATTTTGATTAACTTTACATTAAAGTAGTAACAGTCAATTATCGTTCTAAGGTTTTGATACAAATGAGAGCAAGGGTCATCTACACGTTTTGCAAATCGTGTATGTATGCCTATATGAACCAATCAGCACATTTGCCCGCTCTTTAAGATCATAACCTTGAGCTAATAACTCGACATTTCGACATGGTCATTGTCAATTGATTTTAATTCAAATCTGAGCGACAAGCTATTGTGGCAAGAAACGTGCGGCGATGAATCAGGTAAAATTGCGCCCTCCGGTGGTCCAAATCCATATGCTTAAGATTTAAGGGAATGTCCTGTAAATCCTTGGATAACTATATATTTCGGGGGAAAATCTTTGGCGATGCTGTCGCTCTTCTCATTGGGAATATCAATTGAAGATAATGATTTTTCTAACCTGAAAATCGTTGACTTTTGAGCTCGTTCTATGAATTAAGCATGAAGGGCGCTTGAGGTTTCAAAACGCGTGTACCATAACTATATTTCTTTCGGACCATCTTCGTCAATATCTAGTGAATACGAAAAGTCTATTCTGTTAAAAGCGAGTACTTCAGCCTGAGATTTGATTAGGGTAGAGTAACCATTGTTTCCAGTAAAACACACTATAGAGATTGCATTTAGATATTGTGAAAAACACTCTGGACTCTGAACTAGCAACCTCGGTTGGAGGAGAATTGGAAAGGTAGAATCTTTAGTTCAGGTATTTCAGAGAAATTACATTGTTCATACTGGATATAGACGTAGAGAAATCAGTAACTATGATCTCCAATAGTACTGCTCTTACAGTCTGGATCTAAAAAATGGCCTCGTGCTTGTGGTCCTCCATTAGCATCAAGATTTACGTTTGTGTTTTTGCTAATCTAGTTTTAATCTATCCCAGGGCACACTCTCTGAGTTCATTGTATTTGTCAGCCAGAGTTTGACCATGTCGCTAGATTTTGACCGTAGAGGAATCTGTCGAATTGTCGCATGGGTGGCTACTATAAGTAACATCACATCGTGAAGCGCAAGGTTTGCAAGTGAATGAAACCCAATAAAAATGGTCAAGGTTTAGTTTATCCGTGACTTCATAATTTTGTAACAATGCTTATTAATATTAAATTGTCCCTGAGCAATAGCTGTACCTTTTTGAATATGTTGTAATTAGTTTTCTTAATTTTTCTTGGTTTTCTTTATAAAGAAGTACATCTTTTTATATATAGAAGAAGAAGTAGATCTTCAATTCATTCAAATGCCAATTAACACGATTGAAACTAATTTGGATAATTGGATGGTGAAGTAATGTCAATCTACAAATGTACTCTCATCTGCTTTTCTTTTTATATTACTCACTTGTTTATATGAGTAATTTGCAATATTGCAACATTCAGCTAAAGGGCACCTAACACTTTTGAGAATTTTGCAAAATATGAGAATTCCAAATTAGTTCCAATCGTGTGAATTGTTACAAACTTATAAGTCAAGGGTAAAGTAAATCTTGACCATTTAGCAACGTACATACACTGACACATTTGAAAGTGCCTATTCAAGGTGTTAATTAATTCGGTGTTAGGTATGCAGTGTGTAGGGGTCTTGGCTAAATTTGGAACTAATTGTCCATTCAGATTTATGCAAGGGTTCAATATTCATTTTGAACGCTGCACAAGAAAGTTTCGACCAAGACTTTCTGATTTTACACGATCACGAACATGTTCTATGCGTTCTGCCTTCTTCCTTTCTACTTTCAATGAGTAGACAGAAGTTACATATCGCAAGAGATAATCTCTTTCAGCGTTTTATCGTCGTCGGTTTAGGCCCCGATGCTAAAAAACTGAAGATAGAGTTTAGCTGTTCACATGGTGATTTAATACAGATGAGTAATGTGTGGCAGTTGTGCGATAGTCTGGCGTTTCCCAGGCACGTCATGACAGTCTCGTGCTGGGGCTACCAGGCTTTGACCTGGAGAAGGGGTTTGGCATTAGACTAGGAGCAGCCTTTCCCCTCCCTGCCGGCGGTAACACCCTCATGGGGTGCGAGATATTCGGAGTCACACCGTTTCCGTCATCGCCATTTTCTTTTTCCTTATAGGAAAGGCAAACTTTTGTCTACAATAAGAAGAAACTTAAAAATAACTATTTTTATACGTCTAAACATTAAAATGCACTAATTCATATATTTTTTATCCATTAAGGATCTAAAGTTATATATTTACTTTATAACGTACTTAATTTGTAGATACTTCTGACCATAACGGATCTAAAATAATTTATAATATACATTCGGAAAAGTATATACATATCTAAAATAATCTCAATTTATAATATAATCATAAAGATACCGATCAGTTTGCATATTATTGCTGATGTATTGACAACAAAATGTCAAAACTTCCGTCCATTACATTATCTGTTGAGATGACGATGAATGAAGTAAACTGGTGTGTACATGAATTCGACATTCGACTTTTAGCAGTTGTGTGAGCATAAGCAATTGAATGTCGATTAATCGATGTTATAACATTACAGGACAGTGCCATCAGTTTATCTATTAAAATTAAGAAGAGAAAATTTACTGCCCCTAGGAGCAGAAAAATTCCACAAACTGCTATGTAGATATTTACAGATGTAAAATATTTATATCTTTGAAATTCATCTTCTTTAATTAGCCTTTCCTTTGAAGAAAAAATGTGTTTGACCACGGGCGATAATGGAATTGATGAGCCTCCGAAGATCTCGCACTCCATAGGGTGTTACCGGCGTCGGGGAGGGGTAAGACGGCTGCTAGTCCGTAATGTCAAACCTTATCTTCAGGTCAAAGCCTTTTGGCCCCGGCACGAGACTGTCAGGAGACGCCAAGTTCATTCAAGACCTCCTTTGTATAAAATCACATCAAAACAGCAAAAATTTATCTTTAGCTTCGTTCAGCTTAAATCACTTATGATAAAACACCAAAACAGACTATATCACGCAGTGTAAATAGGTCATCCCTTGTCATCAAACTTTCGACTGCACCAAACGTATATTGCTTCACATAGCGAATGGCGGGTTCGACGTGATTTCAATTATTTCAAAGGCTGGGACACAAGTGAATTATCTTTTCATTTATTAAAATGTAATTCAAATCAGGAAGCCTGCATAGCAACAATCATCTACACTTTTTTCGCATATTGTCTTTAGTATGCTTATAGCTATCTTCTTGGGCAAACAAAGCACTCAGCGAGACGGTGAACTTATCGCCACATAGGTTTAACCGATATTGGGAAAGGTTTAGACAGGCAACAAAAACAAAACATGAAAACAAACAATTGTATGCATTTTGGATTGACGTAAGGTCACTCAGGGTCCTCAACCTCTCAAGTTCACCGGAGAAATAAAAGTTTTATGTATGCCCTGCTTTGCTGTTTTTGTTAGTTACAATTAATTTAGAGAAAGTATTGAGCCGATGCCCTATTGTTTTATGGCTAAATATCTTCTAGAAAAAATGTAATGCTCTTTTTTGTTAGATTAAAGTATGCCTAGGTGAGGAGGCTTTGAATCCAAAAATGACCTACTAGACGGCTGTCTGAGGAAATATTTTAATCATATGCTTGAATGTAAGCTGAATCTGAAATGTAAGTTTATTCATTTGAACTTCAAGAGAAAAAACTGGAAAATTCGGAAAATTTTGGAACTTCGTGCGCTTCGGCGGCCAATTTTTATTGGTGGGGTGCCCGACAACGCCCTCACACGGCCGAGTACTCTACTCAACTTCCTACACATTTTGGCACTTATTCCTCAAATGTCCATTGCGGAAAACTCTTAGGCGAGATGGTCTCTCTCTTCAGACTCAATATGAATTGAAGCAGGCCATGATTTATTTTCCGACTTGAAAATGTTTGACGTTTGAGCTAAACTAGGCAAACGGGGTGGCTGTAGGTGTCGATAAATCGAGGTCATGGCTTTTCGTCGACGGGAGGGTGGTTGAGGAGGGTCGGAAACCACGAAGGTTCTCACAGAGTTGGCCAGCGCATGAGTTAAATACATTTATCCATTTATATTACCAATTATTAGGGATTTCTGATCGAAATATTACTAGTAGTATTACGAAACCACACGAGTCCAAAAAGGTTCATGACCTTGGATCACCCTTGGTCATCAAACTTTCGACAGCTCCGTAAGGTGTGTGAAGTTAGCTCCCAGTTCCCAGTTCGAGTAAATGCGAATAAGCCTTTGACGTTCCAAGCCAGAATTTCCATATACTGTTATGATATAACAGCAATAAATCACACCCAGCGACTGTATACCACTCTATTTTGACCAGTTCCCTTCATATATGTCGTGAACTGGTCAAAATATCGTGGTATACCGTCGCTGGATGTGCTTTATTGCTTAAATATAAATGGATAAATATATTTAACTGATACGCTGGCCAACTCTGTGAGAATCTTCTAACATACATACATACATACATACATACATACATACATACATACATACATACATACATACATACATACATACATACATACATACATACATACATACATACATACATACATACATATGTTTATTGTTATTATGTTTATAAACCTTTATTGTACTTTATGATCAAGATCCCAACTGGGATACGATTTCAATAAAGGCTTACTTTACTTTACTTTACTTTACATACATACATACATACATACATTCATACATACATACATACATACATACATACATACATACATACATACATACATACATACAAACACATATGTATGTAAATGCGAATAAGGAGCTGTTCTTGTTGTTTTTGTTGTCTGCACTTGGTATTGCAATGGGGTCACTTAGGGGCATTGACCTGACAAGTTCACCGGAGTGAAGGAGTTCAAAGTAGGCCATGCTTTGCTGTTTTTGTTCTCTATTAATCGGACGGAGTTGATATTAAGCCGATGTCCGACAGTTTCGCAAGATCTAGAAAGCATATATATCTCAGTTTTTTATTGGATTAAGGTAGAATGCGCCTCGTTGTGAAGTTAGCTCCCAGTTCCCAGGTCGAGTAAATGCGAATAAGGAACTGGGGTTTGAAGTCAGCTGCCGAATCCCCGTTCCGAGATTTTGTTCCTTATTTATCTATGTTAAATTCCGAGAGAAAAAGCGGGAAAATTCGGCCGATTTTGGAAACTTTGGCAGCTCCGGCGGACCCTTTCTTTTTGACTTGGGTGCCCAAAAACGGTCCCACACGGCCGAGTACTTGACTCTGCTTCTTTGAGGAGACACCATTTTCTGAAGCTATCTCCTCACCTGAATTTAAAACACATCCCTAAGAGTAAAAAAATGTTCTTATCATGTATCTTTCATATCTTAATGTAAAGTTCAAGAAGCATGGCTGCATGTATGTAAACTCAAAGTCGGGTACGACTTTCCTTACAGATTCTCTTCGATCCGCCTGACAGTGAACTAATCTCCAAAAAAGTTTCAACTGACATTAAAAATAAGTTAACACATCGCAAAAACCCGAAAACTCTAACAAATTCAAACAAGAAACAAACTAAACAATTGTCTGCACTAGGAATTGCCATGGGGTCACTTAAGGTCATTGACCGGACAAGTTCACTTGAGTGTAAGAGTTCAATGCCGGCAATACTTTGCTGTTTTTGTTCCCTGTTAATCGGGGGGGGGGGGGGGGTAATTAAGCCGATGCCCGACAGTTTCGCAACTAAATGTCTTTTAGAAAGCATGTAACATCTCAATTTTTTATTGGATTAATGTAGAATGCGCTTCGGGGACAGTTATTCGGACTCTCAAATCTGTTCAATTCTTTTCTGATCAAAAGTTTAGACATCGCACTAAACTTGCTTCAAGTCTGTTGGCATAAAAGTATGAAAACATATAAGAAATTGAACGGTTGATCATCAAGAAAGCGCGAAACCAATGTTGTTCGACTTATTGAAAGATGTCAAAAAGTGGTCGACCATAGACAACTTCAATCAAATTTTGCCTACAATGTGTAGAAAAAACCTGGGGTCAGAGGTTTTAGGTGGGCTACTGTTAACCCCTGACCTGAGGTTTTTCTAGACAGTGAAGGCAAAATTGGATGGAAGTTGTCTATGGTCGACCACTTTTTGACATCTTTCAATAAGTCGAATAACATCTGCAACTGCTCGTTTTCAACAATATTGGTGTAAAAAGACCAGCTGTCTGTGTGCATAAGGAAAAATTACCAAAAGACCTCACACCTCTTCAGCTTTTTGGTGTTAAGAGTTCATGAATGAACCTTCATTGCAGGTCGACATATTTTCTAGTTTATACGACAAACATGACAATTATTACAGCGGTAATACCATCAAAGTGCAAATAATTTGATAACAAGGTATACAGTACGGAAACAATTTCAAATAAATGAATAGACAAATCAGTAAACGAAGAAATCATAAATTTAAGCGCCGTGGCCATTTTCTGTCAAAACCAATTTCACAACCATTTTAAGATGTTGACTTGCAATGTACAAACATGGTTCGCCAGATTGACGTTGTATGCTTTGAGGAAGATGAACAGGGATTGAAATAGTATTACGTATGTAATAAATATACAGAAAGAAAAACATTATATATGGAAACCATTTAACATGTCATTTCTGTCCAATGGGTGAACTCTGCACCTCCAACCAAAATGACTGAATTTGTGTAAATGGATTGGCTTCATATACTTGCAATTCTCTAGTCAACTACATAGGAATAAATTGTGATCTTTTATATAAACAAAAAGTCCACTTTTCTTACTCTTATGACGTTTACTATTTGATATAATGTTGACAGCGGACAAAGTATTTTTTCTACAACCAGAGTATATAGCTGTCTTCGCTGGAAGTTGAAGTGCCAGATGCCAAAACAGAGCGTTGTAAACATAGACATAAATCGATTACACAAGCAATAATATCTCTTGTTCTAGACTTATGCATCTTGCAATTCGTCAGATGGAATAGGCTAACAACAGTGACATTGCCTCCCATAAATCTTTGAATTGGTCAATAACAGTTCTGGGTAGTTCGTAGACTGAAACATCCATCGCACGAGGGGGAGCGTAGAGAGCGCTCTCGGGCGATGGATCTTTCAGTCAAGGGAGTTATAAGTTTCAAAACTTAAAATTAAATCGGACTCTTGAGAACGTGAAACATAGAAGTGTTGCAGTTAATACGGTCCAGTTACTCTAAAATAAGCAAAGGATGCTCTTCATTGTGAACCCAAAATTGTTGGTAAGCGAAATATACTAAAATCCCAAAGATCCGTGTACAACTTCAGAAAAGGCCAACTTCTCAAACTTGAAGTCACTTTTGTCATGCATACCATGGTCAACAATGCTTGACATTGAAGACCTTGACGAAGGTGTTAGTGTTTTTACGACATTTTGTATAGTGCATTATATTACGATGCCCTGCCTTTCGCATTTTGATTGGTCGAGCTGAACCACGTGACTGACCACAACTACACAGTAATGCTCTGTTTACACATGTTACATGCCCGTAAGAATATGAATAATAAGATTAACAACTCAAAGTATCGTATCTTTACAGCTCAAACGTAAATAAATGGAGCACTTGTGGGCCAAGTCGAGATACTTTTTTCTGAAATATCTCCGGATTTGCCAATATTTTACAGCGCGCGTGACAGTGCGTCGCGCGTACTGCTCAGTTCTGGGGCCCAGTTGTCGTTCACTCCGAAAATTTTCGCAAATTTTGACGGTTTTCTCCGGTTCGTTGATAATATAATGGAAATAACAACTCCGCTCTGACCATTAACGTGTATTTATGGGCGCGGGCTCGAGAAAAGCCAAATAAACGGGTCGGCAAGCCTCGCCGTTAATTTTTGGCTTTCCCCTCGCCCTTGCCCATAAATAAATGTTAATGGTCTGCGCGTCGCCCGTTATTTCTATAATAGATGAATGTGTTCCTAAAATAAAGCTTAGAGGGCACAGATATCCTCCATGGTTTGATGCGGATCTTAGTGCTCTGCTTAAAGAGAAACCAGATATATATCGTAGATTTAAAAAGTTTGGAAATCCCGCAGTAGGCCCTAGACTATGAAATATTTTCCAAACCGCGGTCAAAATTTGAAAAACTTAAAAAACATAAAATATTGCGAGAACATAGATGATATTGAATGTCCGCATGGCACAATCCAAAGCGCTTCTGGGGGTTTGTCGCTACCAAATCAAAGTCAAGCTCTATTCCGAAATCAATGAAACAGTCTGATACTGTACGACTCGCCACTTTTAATTGCTGAAGGTTGCAATTCATTTTTTGAATCACAAATGTGATGATCCACACTTAGCTGACATAGTGCCAGTTAAAGTGAAATCATCAGTAATATTTATGCATGTTATGATGACGTATTGACATTGTTACTTTCTACTGATGTCAACAAAGCATGTGGATTTGATAACATATCAGGTGTTATTCTAAAACAATGTGCAGAGGAACTGGTATTTCCTCTGACTTATATTTTTAATAAATCTCTCATATCTGGAATTTTTCCAACGTTTTTTAACGTTGTAATGTGGTACCAATTTTAAAAAGGGAAACAAGCAGGATATAAAAAATTACAGGCCTGTTTCACCTTTATTCAGCAAGGTTTTTGTGGAGATTGTTTTTAAAAGTTTGTATAGTCACGTCGTAAATGTAATTTCCGATGATCAGCATGGTTTTGTTCCTGGGAGGAGCGTTGAGACTAATCTTGTCACTTATACAGATTATGTTTCAACTGTATTCAACAATAAATTACCATCTGATTCAATTTATCTTGACTTCAGCAAAGCTTTTGATTCAATATCACATAAATTACTAATTCATAAACTCTCTTCCTTCGGTTTCACCGGACATTGTATCCAGTGGCTTGAGTCATATTTGTCTCGCTCTCAAAGCACTGTTGTTGAGGGAAGTTTTCGAAATGGTGTCTAGTTTTATCCGGTGTACCTCAGGGGTCCATAATTTGCACCCTGTTATTTATCTTGTACATAAATGATTTGTCACAATGTGCTTAGTCATCGAATTTATTGTATATGCTGATGATTCAAAGCTTTATAAAACAATCAAGCAAATTTCTGACTGCGCACTGTTGCAGGATTATTTTGACAGGGTTGTTTGTTGGTGCTTAACATGGAAGCTGAAACTAAATGTTGAGAAATGTTGTTGCATTACATTTTCGAATAAAACCAAGAAGTTTCTTTTAATTATTCTATTGATACAGTACCGACTACACGTTGTACATCTGTAAAGGACTTGGGCGTCATCCTTGGTGGCTCAATGGACTTCTCTGAGCATATCGATAATGCAGTTAAGGAAAGCAATGCGTAACCTTGGTTTTTAAATCGTTATTGTAAAGATTTCATTGATGTTAAATCTTTAAAGACTCTGTATATCGCCCTGGTACGCAGCGGCCTCGAATACTGTTCTGTTATCTTCAGAAGAATCTTGTTGATAAAGTTGAACCTGTTCAAAAGAAATTCATTAAGTACTTGTGTTTTAAACTGAATATGCGTTACTGTTCATCAGGATACACATAATTATGCAATTTTTTCAATTTGCCTCCTCTATACAATCGTAGGAAGGTTTCTGATCTTAGCTTCCTGTACAAATGTGTTCATTCTGTGGTAAATTGTTCTCATTTAACTCAAATCCCACTGAACGTTCAACGTAGTCTACGGGTAAACCTACCATTTCGGGTACCCTTTTCCAGAATCAATGTTCGTAAACACTCCTTTTTGCCACGTGCTTTAAGCACTTATAACGATATTTCAAAATTACACTCGAGTATTGACATTTTTGACAGATTTAGTCTTTTTAAAACAAGTGTAATGAATTATTTTTACTCATGATTTGTATGTTGTCCTTTACGTCAATTTTATGTTTGTCCTTATTTTATGTATTTTGTATGTTTGCAGAGCCTGTAATTTGGAATTTACTCCTTTTGGTTCTCCGAATAAATAAATAAAAAATTAAAATAAATAAACATGTGTTGATCCGTGTGCGCTCAGACCGTAAGAGCATGAAACATGAAACATTAGCATGAAACATGCGTCGTCATTACACAACTAGAATACAGCTGTCAATGTGGCGGGAACTATTGTGGCAACAACTGTCAATTGAGTGAGTAGTGAACTCATGTAATAGAGGAAGAAGATGGGTATATGTGTAAAACGTTAGAATTTAGGGACTGGTGAGTTTCTTCGGCCGGGGGGGGGGAGGTGGATTCATGGGGGGGGGGGGGTCACCCTGTTTTTGACTTTGGTGATGGGGGGGGGGGTCACCTGTTTTTGAAATGCCCAATAGGGGGGGTCAGTGTGTTTTTGAATTACTACACAGGCTCATCATTGCCTAAAATGCTAGTGTCAGCCTCAAATTTCACCATTCAGTTGCATTTTTCGGCGCGCCCTTCGGGCGCGTAACTTTAATAATCAGACATATTTTTCAGCACGCCCAACTTTAACATATAAGGCATACATATATCAGAGATATTTGTATGTTCAATATTTTTCAGCATGCTCTTCGAGCACACTACTTTAATATATCAGACATTTTTCTGCACGCCCTTCCTGTGCATGACTTTAATATACAAGACATATATATCAGAGATATCAGGATGTTTCATATTTTTCTCCGCGCCCTTCGGGCGCCATACTTTAATAAATCAGAGATATATGCCAGAGATATCTTGATGTTTGCTAAGTGAAAGTGTACCGTTATGAAATCTGCATTTCATATGATAAGCAAGACAAATTCCTGATACTTTTCTGTTCTCTCTATGAGAATTCAGTATGAGAAAGCAACATGCACAAATATTTCACAATATATATTTGATACAGTGACTTATTTTAGAGATAGAAAAATGACAAGATATCTTTCGTTCTCATTGATGCAACTGTTTTCCTTTGTGTCTCAGATTTTCTGTAGAATGATGTTTTATGACCAAAATAACAGTTAAAAAAGTCAGTTTTTGTCATTATTAGCTGTGCTTTTATGGTTTCAATGTTACAAGAAAAGGTCATCTCAGACACTGCACACATCAAATTTGGCTAAAATGCCTCTCTATGGCTCCTCAGGAGATTTAATTGGATGGCTGGCAAGTCTTAACACCCATCAAAATTTTTGATTTACTGCTTTTTCCTCTTTGATATTAATGATTGACATCCATTTCTGTACAACAGTTCAGGACATCTGGTTGAGCATAGAAAGTGTGAAATACATTCACAGCTCATTCAAAATGTACTGTATTCAAACTTTAAGATTGACACTTTGAAATTCCTGTCTTACAACTGACATGTCAACAATTTCTTTAAAACACAAAATGACTGTTAAATATAAATGTATGATATATATATATTATATATATATATATATATATATATATATATATATATATATATATATATATATATATATATATATATATATATATAAAATTTGTGTCCACCTGTTTTACAGTTGTCGCGTGTGGGGGGGGGTCACCCTGTTTTCGAATTTTGGAATAGGGGGGTCACCCTGTTTTCAAAATTTGGAATGGGGGGGGTCAGCCATTTTTTGACGTCGGCAAAAAATAATCCACCGCCCCCCCAGGCCGAAGAAACTGACCAGTCCCTTAAGACAGTGGAAATTAACGCCAGGATTATTGTTAGGGACGGACTTAAGAAAGAGACTGTCAGAAAAACTGTGTCTTCCCTATCTGAATTCTTAGGTTCTGTTCCACAGCTTTTCGTCTTCTCTTCAACTCTATTCTAAGTTGTCTGTTTACATCTTGTTCATGTTTTGTGAAGTCCAGTGAGATGTACACTGACTGATACTCATGTTTATCACTGTCCGTCAATTTACTTGTCATCCGCGACACCAAGGAACGATCCTGAATTCTCTGAAACTACATTCGAATGGGTGTCGACACACTGTTTGGCGCCAAGTCTCTGTATCTGGAAGTATTCTGATACGTTGACACCAATATCATTGAAAATATCCTGAACAGTTTCCCTGTCACTCCTTTCCAATTCTTCTTTGTAATTTCTTATAATCGCCTTCTCTTCGCCTTCTCTCTTTGTCTAGTTCTTCTTTAACAGTATTGGAAATGATATTCCTCTGATGTCGGCTATATTGAACTTCATTGTTTCATGTTCCGCTTGAATACTGCTGACGGCACTGCTCAAGTTTGCCAACTCATTTTGCATTTCATTCTGACGGTGTTCAATATTCATGAGTTTAGCAACAATGCTAACAGCACAACTGTTGCATTTCACACAGTACCTGTGAATAGGACTTTATCATCATTTGCTTTGTGACAAAGGGAATTGTATACTTCACAGCCTATGTGATGCCAGTATGAGTATAACTATCTTCATTGGTAACAAAGCACTGTGCGTGACAGTGAACTAGTCACTGCAAATGTTTCACCGATATAATTCATCTTGAAGTTTGACAAAATGTTAATCTGATCTATTGGGGTGCTCAATATACGTTTAGGAAATCAGATTAAAAGTGCGCCCTCAAGTTGTAGAAATCCAGTTGACTTTGACACGGGGGGGGGGGGGGGAGTCTCGTACATTAGTCGACGACCCTCCATTGCAGAAAACTCTGAGGGGAGGCTGTCTCTCCTCAGAGTCAATATTGATGGAAGTAGGCCCTGATTTTTCCAAATTTTTGAAAGCTATGACATAATTCGTGACAGAAGAGAACGCTTTGACTAAAACTCTTCAACACATGTGATAATGCAAATATCATCATTAGTTGCACTAATAAATTTCTGCACCCTGTCCGCTCTTGCGTTGAAGCATAGAGAAATGGCCTGTATTTTTAATGCATGAAAGTTTAACTATCTGATCAGTAGGACTACTTTTCTTTTAATTGGATGTTTTTATTTTGACTGTCGTGAGGATAATAAATTTCATGGTGTGTACGTGGAAATAGAATAAACAGGTCTGTGAAACATCATAGCTACACTGTTGTCAAGAATATGACGTCATGCAATTATTTTAATTTTGCCACGTTGTTGACAAATATGACAGTTAATCACAGATACTGATGACACGAGTGTATACTTTGACAAAATCACGTGAGCACATGCTCCAATTATAATTTATTTACTTTGACCATGGAAGTAGCACACAGATAGTACAATTTAACTCAGTACAATTTAACTGCTTGTTCTTTGCAGGATCGACCATGCTGTCCTAAGTGGTTCGTCCTGAGATTGAAGATCCCAAAACGTACTTACATGGTTCTGAGCTATTGCCACAATTTCTGTTTGGCAAAGATTGGACATGATCTGCAAAGTGTTTCGAACATACTGCCAGTTATATGTTTTTATACTTTAGGTCACACCTTCACAGGAAAATCAACTTGATATCTTTCTCTCTCTTTCTCTCTCTCTCTCTCTCTCTCTTCTCTCTCTCTCTCGTTCGTAGATGTGTAGGCATAGACAGCATAGAAACTATTGACTATGTTGTATGGATGAACGTGTGTATAAGTTCGTCAAATCAATCGCGTCATAAATGCTATACATTGTATTCATAACTCTTTATATACGTAGTACAAACTTTTTGCGCCCCCAAAAGCAATGTTTTTACCAGTGTTTTAGAAACCAAAACGTGTAGTAATGCAACATATAAAGTTAAGATAAGTCCTTGAAAAGCTATCTTCTTGCAAGAACAAAGGCAATCAGTATAGGTCGATGTAGTGCATTGTTTGCACACTATCATCATTTTCTCAGCTTCCCGCAACAATTCCTACATTTTTTGCTCAGCATTTGGCAAGACAACGGCCACATCGGACTAGCGTTTCTCGGAAATATGCACAAATCTCAGAGAAGTGTTTCCAGATGTTGTTTTCAGTTGTCTGTAGAATCTGTGGATAAAAGTGAGAAATCAGAATCCTTAACATTAACAGTGTCTTTATTTCTATGTACCATCTCCCTGTCGAAACCATACATACCTGTGACATCCAATGGCAAATGCTTTCTTATCCTGTTAAATTCGAAATTGTTCTATCCAAGTTAGATTTTTGGGTCGGCTTCTCGCCTTTCTACTTGGCAATCTAAAGCATTTAATGGTCTGTGAGAGAAATGATTTATGAATTGACTGCCTGTACAAATGAATATATTGGATTATTACAAAAGTACAGTGAGCAATATTATTAGCAGTCGACTCTTTCAGTGATTTCCATTCTTTCGAAGCGTGAGTGACGTTGAATTGAAGGAGTGAAACATATTAGCGTATCAACTGGACTAGTGATGTGATATAACATTTGTGGTTTAATGGGTCACGTCGAATAACAAAAGCGTGATGACACCAAGTTCGACATTTTTTTACTAGTAATTTACCAATCATAAACTGAGGCTGCTCTGCAGAGCTTTACATATCATACAAACGGGGCTTGGAATCCCAAATGGAAAAATCTGAACTTTCTACACCGACAAGTGAATTATGGAATAGCTTGGAGACAAGTTGAAACAGATGTAGGTGTCATATGCTATCTCATTACAGAGTATATTTTCGTCAGCTGAAAGGTAGAAGAATGAGTTACTCACCACACCTTCTCTCTGTGCAAAACTCTCTGCCATTGAAACAAATACTGTAAAAAAGTAAAGTTCCATGTTTCAACACAACGATGTATTTGAACAGAAAGGCGTTTTCAGTTTTCAACACTGCTTCGGAGATTTTACTTTGTTTTAGTTAAAGGTGAAAGCAATGACCAGTTATATCTCAACTGAAGAAAAAAACAATTGTAAGACAAAGTCCGGAGTCTAAAAATGTTAATGTTCCGGCTGTATTTTTTGAAGATTTACGTTGAAAAGGGTCGAAATTTTCATCCTGAATCTAACTAATATCACGGTGAAAAGATCAGCCTTGTGAAGGAAGTGACAATGGATTAGGTGCAAGGGTCGACATGGGAAACCAAGGTTGCATGCAACGTATTAATGTACCGTAGAGAATAACTCCGAGAAGGGCAATTATAATATTGACAAAATACTAGATTCATAGAATTTAAAAAAACACTTTCTGAGGTAAAATCAAAGGCAGCTCGTACCACATATCACAGCCATCATTGACCATATAAGCTGATCCGGACTGTCGGAAGCGTCCGTCGATTCTCGAGTGACAACCTGACTTAGGTGGCGCTGTTCAGAAATACGAAGGAGAAATCTGTTCATAAGTCATAGCAAAAATTACTTCATGGGAAAAAATACTACCGTCTGTGTAACATTTGATCTCAACTATTTCAGCAATAATCACGATGGCAGTATTTCACACCGATGTTGGTTTTCGCCAAGCTCAATAACGGCACCACTCTACCATATTTAAAAGTATATCATATAATCTGAAATTTTGGTCAATGCATTTTCCATTCTTTTAATTAAAGGGTCAGTAACTCTTACTTTTGAAGACTTTCATTACTTTTATTTTGTATGTCAGTTGCATATACTTGGTCTTCTCCTAAAAGTATGTTGAAACATCCACCATGTAGTTTGTCAACATAGCATCTATATGTATAAAATACACCGTTTAGATTTGTTTACATTTGCATTCTTGTCCGGACCAGAATTCACTCGTCAACATAACTAATGCAGTCTGTACAAGTACATGCTGAGTTGATAAGCTAAATACCGTGTATGATTTTGGGTGTAGACCAAAGCATTATGATGTATTTTATGCCCAAAAATAGTGAAAAAATATCGAAAGTTAGAGTTAAGGCTACTGGTCCTTTTAGATTATCACGATAGAAAACTTAAAAGACTAGACACCGATTAGAAAGCAAAACTATAGCGAACCAAAGAATATTTCCTATTTCTGCCTTCTTGTCAGTCGGTCTTTCCCGACATATTATTTTGACAGTTAATTTGACTTACTTTCTACCATATACATGTAGTCCCTGTTATGTCCATGAAATGTCTGTTTTTCACAGTTGTGAACAAGAATTTGATTATAATCACTTTGTGCCAAGTTTTTGTTACTTAAAAAGCAGCTGCTGCTTTCGGATATGATACGAAAACTATGGACAAGCATCAACTTCAATAATTATCGTGTTAATTAAAACTAGGAACGATATGCACTAGCTTACACTCTGGGCTATTGTGGCAAATTCTGATTTGTAAAAAGCACCCGCTCCGGTTATAAACCGAAACGGATCGAAACGAACAGACAATAAATAATATTAAACTCACCACAATCATTCAAAGTGCATATTATCCGGCCATTTCTACAGAAGCTGAAAGAAATGTGAGCAATGTTTTAAAAATGTTCAAATTTACGGACGATGACGAATATATGTGCTTAAAGGAGGGTGTAAGATCATGACCAAATTAACTACAATTCATCAGGAATAAAATAGTAAATACTCTCACCAAGTGTTGCATCCGTCATCAGCTTTCCATCTGCTCCTTTGAGAGTAAATTTTATCCCCAGAGTAACAATCTAATTTAGAAAAGAAAACATGATTGGTGACATATCAAGATCGGACTGTATGCTCCGTCCAGAATATCAACACAGTAACAAAGTTCAAGCTACTTGCTACAGGACACACTCGACCTCATACAGACCGGTCATACACCTTTGTTTGACCCCGCCGAGTTTCTCATTGATTTCAAGTGTGGTGTTAATGCACTATCGTGTCTATCGATGACCTGAATGTCGTAAATACGAAATCTTTGTAGCTAAGAAGGTCATACGCCACACGATTTATGCCGATGGGACAATGGGTATACTGCGTAAAAATAAATGAACTCAACAAATATGGTAAGATAAAGAAATCAATAACAAGTTGTTACCAGCCTGGACCCTCAAAGGAATTTTGATCGGTACTTCACCATGGCAAGGAACATTTTGCGCACGTCACTTATAAACAACGAAAGAACGGTATATTTAAGCAATAAAGCACACCCAGCGATGGTATAGCACGAGATTTTGACCAGTTCACGACATATATACACGAGCGATAGCGAATGCATATATGAAGTGAAATGGTCAAAATCGAGTGGTATACCGTCGCTGGGTGTGATTTATTGCTATGATATCATAACAGTATATTGAAATTCTGGCGTGGAACGTCATAAAAGGACTTTTCCTCAAGCTGAGAGCTAGTGCGCATGCCAGCCGTGGTATATCGCCCATATACCACGGTTCTTTTCGCGTCTCGACCAATCAGATCGCTGTATTTGCACCATCAATATACTGGTATGATATACTATGCGATATTGTTTCGCCGATGGATCTGTTTATTCTTCACCTGTACACATGGTAATTACTAAACTGAAAATACTCATTAATCTGTAGAGCAAAATCAAGCTGCTTCATCAAATCCAAACATTTCTCAGCTAAAAACACCAGTGACATTATAGTTTACAATTTTTGCAGTTGTCCTCTTAATGCTGGATATCATCATTAAAAACCAGCCTCCACGTTTTCACGTATACTTCTTTCACTCGGACAGGTATCATCAAATCCCACTGCAGCTGGCGTTTTTTAACCGACCTAGATCACTTACTGCATCCCGTGTTAAGGTTCCCATGAAAACATTGGACTTTTTATTGCTTTTGAAACGAAGCCGTCATCAGAATTTTGTACTTTTATTACGGTTATTGCTGCCTAACATTGAAAGCGCAACGCAGAGATCTATAAGTGAACACAGAGCATGTTTCATTGAGTTAGAATCAATGTGCAGATTTTATGGAAAACTGTGTATTGGTCTCATACTGGGGCGCACCCAAGAAATTATTTGTACACTTCAGCCGTACCTTACAACACCAACTGTAACACCCAACTGACAGATGTACACATAATGATTAAAACCAAATAACAAAAAATTCATTTCAAAATAAAACCACCCTCAGCACTTTAACTTGATTCAAATAGAACAACAAGCCTTAATCTTGATATCGGAATACCGTTACTGTACCGTAGAAAGAAATTACTTTTGAATAAGGACGAAATAGACGAATGCATCCTGCTTGCGACAATCAGACATACACAGTTGGTGTTGTGAGGTACGGCTGAATTCTAAGTGTAGTGTACAACAATTCATAAAAACTTAGTTCCTATGCACATAACGCCTTTAAGCTTGTGACCGTCTTGAACTGTTTCCTTAACTCAAATCGGTCAAGGTTACATTTCCGAACTTTGAGCCCGGGACAAATTGTTGACACTGTCTCGTGACCCATTTCCCAAATCCTAGGTCTCCATGATTTTTAGTGTTGTAAACACCAGTATCTAGTAATTATTTCTCCCACTTTTTCGAACATAAATTACGTCAAGCGACGTCCAGATGACGAAAATCTATTTATTATATAGACATTTCAAATGCAAAAACAATTTTTCTGACGCACGCAGTCCTACTTGTCAAGCGTCGTTCAGTAAATGTATAACGTGAGTCTAAATCCCTTGTCCGTCCGACAATGACGTCATCGATAACACTGTCGAGACCATCTGACCTTGTGACAACCACACCGCAGGTCAAAGTATGGGCATTGGCATCGTGACGCTAAAGGCTAGATTTGTAATAATTTTTTTGGCTTACATTGCTTTTCATCAAATCAGTATAGCTTGCAGAAAATTAAACCTTCAAATGATTATGAAAGTCTCTGCAATATCTACAAATGGACGCCTACTTTAGTTCTTACTTAAAAATACCATTTTTGGTCAAAAGGTCACATAGTGCTTTGATAAACACATTTGTATCTTGCTCAGTTTTATCCTCAACAATGACAATGATGGCAAAATTCTTAAATATATAATTTAGATTACGTTAAGGCGGTTTTGTATAGTTAAACATCGTAAGCAGAAGGGCAGCAGCAGTTCAATTCTCCCGTTCATGTTTGCCCACTGTTATCTTCGGCAAAAGCTTTAATACATCTGCTGACCTGTTGAGCCTGATCCTAACCTTTCGATGGTATTTGCGCGTGAGATCTGTGCGTGTGTATATCGACTGCACGCTGATTGGACATCGATACAACAATCATATCTGACTATCACAATATCATGTTGCCAAACTTACCTTGCGTGGAGATGCCGACTGGCGAGCCCTAAAATTGAAATTCAATTTTGACATTTTATGAGTGAAATTATAAGTTCGCTTGATTAACTGCAATAAAACTGCCGAGGAAAAATGCACCGATGGATTGGTGATCACAGATGTGCAAGTGACATTCATCTTCACGACGTCAAGCACGATTGTCAGAAAAAGAGACAAAACACTGCTACATATTTAACTTTGACATCATGTTATTGTAAAGCGATTTCATACCCTAACACAATCAGATACATTTTCTAAATGCACTGTAGTTGTCAATTTGGTAAATTAAATTTAAGTAACCAGATGGATAATGTAGGCTGTACGATGCCATGGTAGCCTATAGGCATCCCAATGGTCAAACACAAACAGTCGACAATCTGGAATGAAGATAGATCTACAACATTTGCTGAATAAGTGAACACACGCTTGGGAGAATTCGAACAGGTCTTTTCCTTCGCTATTTCAACCAGAACTTGTTAGATAGAATGCATTTCGTCTTCCCTTGTTCGAAAAGATTGTTTTGTGAGATTTTTGCGGTAAATCATGAAGGACAAGAGACTCATTCACATGCTCAAGTATTCCTCAGACTGCAAAAACTAACGGAAATAGATTGGCAATGCATTGGTATTTAACTCTGGATATTGCTCCGTCTTACTTCGGTCAGTATTTGTGGCAAAGAATGGGTTTAAGTTTCACTTACCGGCGTGAAGAACATGGGCACACAAGTTAGAAAAAGAAGTAGAACTCCGAGTGGCAATGTCACCGCTGTCATGTCTACAGATGCGTTTAATGTTTGTGCTGTTGGAAACTGGCAAAATATACCTGTCTTATCATCTGGCGTGCATTTTGATCGACCTAGATTACTAAGAAAAGTCACTCGACCCCATTGAATTATTTGCTTATGGGTTTGAAGGTTAAACGCTGACGTCGTACAGGTCCGATGGCATGAAACAAAAACAGCGTGTTGTTTTTCTAGCAGGATTTGTCGCTATATATCTATCACGAGATTTCCCGCAAACACGTTCCAGATTTATAATAAAGAGATGTAACTGTACATAAATATGTAATAATTTGGCAATCAAACTTGTGCAAGAAGACGTTTAACTCTCTATGGGAGAGTAAGTGTTATCAAGGTTTTTACAATTTCACAGATTTTGCTTTTAACCCCAGTGATTGGAATACCTGAACACATTAAGCGTACAATTCAAAAAATAATCGACATTTTTATCAAGAGAAAACGTAAGATCAATAATGAAATGCTTCAAAGTGGTTATGACCGAGTATGTCTAGAACGTGTCAATCCTGACAAAAAGATTCAGGGTTTCAGTGCTGTATAGGTCAAGAGACTGGTTTCATGCAAAGGCAGCACCTGCGGACTGCTATACCATGGTATTATTTAGAAATGGATGCACTTCAGACATGTAATCTTATTCAACAAAATATTTTCCGGAATTCACTACCAAAAGCTTTAGAATATGTAATTCCTGACGGTACAGTGCAAGTTGCAATGTCATAAGAAACAGAAATGTGACTTTGAAACGGTGTAGTAGGTTCCATTTTTTTCATAAATCATCGAGAAATTGTAAACATGGTATCCGGAACGGAAAAAAAGTTGATTGCAATGGAAAAAAGCGACTTTTAAAATCCTAAAATCCTTCATTTGAATATGTCACAGAAATGTGCAGGTGTTGATAAACTTAGAAAATAGTACTCGTCACTTGGAGTAACGAACCAGTCAAGTAAAATGATCTGGACTCGGAACAATATTTACAGAATCCTGAGAGAAACGAAATTACAAGAATTCGAATGGAAGCTTTTACAGAGATTGTTACCATGTCATAAGTGTTTGTTTTACTGGAAAAAAGAGTGATTAGCGCAACTGTGAACTTTTTGCTACACCTGATTCTCTTGAACATAAATACATACACTGTTCATTATAAGACAATTATGAGACAATTATTTTGCAGAGATTTCGATTTACTTGACTGTCATATCAGTTTTATTTGTGCAATAAACAACGCGTATTCTCAAAATATGAGGAAAGCATTGTAAATTTATTGGATTTGATTGGTAAATGGTAAATTCATAAACACTGTCTGAGTGAAACAAAAGTACCTGTGATTACACTGTTAAAATGTGAGTTTCTTTGAAATGTAAAATAGACAAGGAGATATGTAATAACCTAGAAAGATTAAGGTTTTTGAACTTATGATATGTATTATGTGATTTTTGTCTGATTTTGCAGTTTTGAATCGACTTTCGTTAGATAAGTCGATGTAAAACGTTTATGAGTTTTAATGTAACCAAAAAAACCCTAAAAACAAAAACCAATAAACCCCAAAAAAACTGCTTTTCTCTAACGTTTGGCCAACACGAAAGTGCATCCAGATCCATATTGGCACAATATATACAGTATAACCAGCATATTTAAACCGAAATTTTCTATGCTGGTAGTTTAATAGTTTACATATATTCTAATGTTGAAAGCAAAGTCACATTGACACGATTGAAACTAATTTGGGATAATTGGATCTTCATATTTTTTAAACTTCTCAAAACTGTTTGGTGCCCTTTCGTTTAATGTTGCAATATTACAAATTACTTATAAAAACAAATGTATAACGTAAAAAGAAAAGCAGATGAGGCTACATTTGTAGTTGAAATTGACATTACTTCACCATCCAATTATCCCAAATTAGTTCCAATCATGTTCATTACATTTCCTTCTTGTTGAAAATATAATCATTATGATCACAACTGTTAAACGTGAAACAGGTGAATTTATCCTTCAATATGTAATGGTGCAACTCAATAATTGGCTCTTCAAATCTACACATATTACCCTAGCGAGTCGGGTTACAGCTGCTAAAAGAAAGAGAAGTTACTTAACCAAAAAGCGCTGGTACATAGTTCTATCAATTCACTTGTAAGAGACTTGTTATGTTAGATACATGGCAGGCTATTCACATTCAGTTTCTTTATACATGTAGCACACGTGATACAGGTCCTATAGAAAAAAATATCTGACTAATCTGTGTCACAGATTTGATGTAGCAAGCCTGTGACAGATTTGGCAATCATATCTATAACATGCCAGACACAGATCCCTAACTTGCTACTATAATAACGCCAAGTGTAATACAAATTTCAGGCGTGGTATCACATCACGCCTTTTACACCCACTGTTATTTTTGACGATTGCATTTCTTTCTGACTTTAACTCAACGATGATAAGTTCATCTCACACATGTATATACAAAATACTTGCATCCTATAATGATTAAACAGGGGTACTGAAATTAAATCGAGAGAGCTTGGTACTTCATACATGGAAGAAAATGGCAAAATATGGACAAAAAGTAACCTCAGTGTAGGCTCTTTATAAGATGGCAGCTGAAGACGATTCAGAAATTACATGTTACATGTCCACATATTGTTAGGGGGAAACTCAACGGAAAGTGCTGAGCTCGACCGAAAGTTATTTTACAGTGCAAAAGTCATTCCACAGTAGTTCCCATCTTGATTAAGAGTGGAGGAGAGATTCATCCAAATTTCCTGAAGTCTTACTAAAAACCCAGCATACATATCCAGATTTTGTCCGGTGGGATGGCTTTGTTTTAGTCAGAGAAGAATCTTGTAGGGTTTGTGATGCTGCCTGAAGACTGTGTGCTGAAGTTATAATATTGATCACTAAGCAATCGCCGTTATTCGCTAACAGCCCAAAACTTCGATTGAACCAGCGGCTACATCACTGAAGAAAGTCTAAAATAAAAAAAGTGATAGTGGTTAGCGCTATGGTATTTACGTCTACGCGCTCATGTGCCATTTAATATATTTGCATTAAAGCAGCATGTTCGCTCGTATAAGGGCTAATGTACACTTCAGTTGCTGTGAATAGTGACAATTGACCAATCAGATATTATCTTCCGAGCCAGGTGCACATCAGCAGTTCTATAACGCCCTCAGATTATGGACAAAGTCTTTTCTGTCTACGTCCAATTATGGGCAGGTTTCATGTAGAGTTTTCTTTAATGTCAAATTTGTCAACTCTATATGTCCTGTAAAAAGCAAATTTCGGTTGATTAATATTTTGGCACAATTTTAATAATTAATAAGAAAAATCCACAAATCATTGTCACAGTCAAGTATAACGAACGCAAAAAACACAAGCAATTAAAGCAAAACAAACCAGATATGAACTGAATATGCTCACGTGTTTTACAACAGGTTCATTAATAGTAGTACGCTTCTCAGAACAATAAGATATATGTTATCACTAAATGAAGCAGGTTTTTTTCAACATCGCACAGTACTCTCAGATTTTAATCACTAATTACAAAACTTTATTTAATATGCAAATGAGCTGTTAATTAACTTGACACTGCTCAATGCTTCATGGGACAATTAGATATCCATCAGATAAACATTTGTAGCACGTTTTATTAATTTAATGCAGTAATTTTAGAGTAATGTCACTAATTACAAAGTTCATTAAATATGCAAATAATCCCTATATTAACTTGACATTGTTCAATGATTCATAGCACGATTAAATATGTATCAAATCAATATCTGTAGCACGTTTCACCAAAATATGGTGCCGTAATTTCAGAGTTATATACCTAATTACAAAGTTTATTAAATATGCAAATGAACCCTTAATTAACTTTACACTACTAAATGCTTTACAACACAGTTAGATATCTGTCAGATCAGTATATGCAGCAGTTTTCATCACATTTGATGCAGTTATTTCGGAGTTATATGACTAATTATAAAACTTAATGAAATATGCAAATGAGCTAATTATTAACTTGACACTGTTCAATGCTTCTCAGTACAATTGGATATTTATCAGATCAACATCTGTAGCACGTTTCATCAAATTTAACGCTGTAATTTTGGAGTAATTAATTAAATATGCAAATAAACCCTTAATTAACTTCACACAAGTAAATGCTCTACACCACAATTAGATATGTGTCGGATCAGTATCTGCAGCAGATTTCATCACATTTGGTGCAGTTATTTTGAAGTTATATCACTAATTACAAAACGTCATAAAATATGCAAATGACCTATTTGTTAACTTGATTCTGCCAAATGCTTCTCAGTACAATTAGATATTTATCAAAACAACATCTGTACCCAATTTCAATGACTTGGGTGCCGTAATTTCAGAGTTATATACCTAATTACAAAGTTCATTAAATATGCAAATGAACCCTTAATTAATTTCACACTACTGAATGCTTTACACTACACTTAGATATCAGTCGGATCAGTATCTGCAGCAGATTTCATCACATTTGGTGAAGTTATATCGAAGTTATATGACTAATTACAAAACTTCATAAAATATGCAAATGACCTATTTATTAACTTGACACTGTCCAATGCTTCTAAGTATAATTAGATATATATCAGATCAATATTTGTTGCAAGTATCATCAAGTTTGGTGCAGGAATTTCAGAGTTATCTCACTAATAACAAAAGTTCATTAAATATGCAAATGAGAAGGCAATTGACATGACACTCACAGTATCATCATAATGTTCTGAGATTGTCATCTGTGAAAAGTTTCATGAAATTTTGTGCAGTATTTCTTGATATATGTCTACACTGTCATTACCGTCTCCATAGGGAAACCATTGTACGGAAAAAAAACGATATTGCATAACTTCACTAATATGCAAGCCACACTAACCAAAATCTAATCAGTTCTTGCAAGTAGCATATGGTACCTGTGTACCAAATCTGACTTGAATCCGTTCAGGCGTTTTTGAGTTATCGTGTAAACAGACAGACAGACAGACAGACAGACAGACAGACACACACACACACACACACACACACACACACACACACACACACGGACAGACAGACAGACATCGCTATGACATTAGCCCACGTGTTTACACACGTGAGCTAAAAATAGCAGAGTCAAATAAAAAGGAAAGGCGATTCGATCGGGTGATTTCAAAGCGGTGAGCGCTTAATGTGATTTCCGACGCATATCAATCTATACGATTCATGTCGTCTTATAACTGATATTAAATGTGCTTCCAATAGACTGGGATGTAATAACTGCCAGGCCGTGTTTGAGACAAACTGTTCTCTGGAGTGCCTTGAAGGTCTGCAACAAAGATGCCTGCCTCCCATGCAAAGTGCAGTTTAATCTATTAAACGCCAAAGTGTACCGATTAACAAGAACCAGATGCATTGAAGTAAGTACATTGAGTTACAATTGTTTTTGCGCCATACGTCACTGAACACATTTTTAGCTCACGTGTGTAAACACGTGGGCTATTGTCATAGCGATGTCTGTCTGTCTGTCCGTGTGTGTGTGTGTTAGTGTTAGTGTGTGTGTGTGTGTGTGTGTGTGTGTGTGTGTCTGTCTGTCTGTCTGTCTGTTTACACGATAACTCAAAAACGCCTGAACGGATTCAAATCAGATTTGGTACACAGGTACCATATGCTACTTGCAAGAACTGATTAGATTTTGGTTAGTGTGGCTTGCATATTAATGAAGTTATGCAATATCGTTTTTTTTCCATACAATGGTTTCCCTATGGAGACGGTAATGACAGTGTAGACATATATCAAGAAATACTGCACAAAATTTCATGAAACTTTTCACAGATGACAGTCTCAGAACATTATGATGATACTGTGAGTGTCATGTCAATTATCTTCTCATTTGCATATTTAATGAACTTTTGTTATTAGTGAGATAACTCTGAAATTCCTGCACCAAACTTGATGATACTTGCAACAAATATTGATCTGATATATATCTAATTATAATTCGAAGCATTAGGCAGTGTCAAGTTAATAAATAGCTCATTTGCATATTTTATGAAGGTTTGTAATTAGTCTTATAACTCCGATATAACTTCACCAAATGTGATGAAATCTGCTGCAGATACTGATCCGACTGATATCTAACTGTAGTGTAAAGCATTTAGTAGTGTTAAATTAATTAAGGGTTCATTTACATATTTAATGAACTTTGTAATTAGGTATATAACTCTGAAATTACGGCACCCAAGTCAGTGAAATTGGGTACAGATATTGTTTTGATAAATATCTAATTGTACTGAGAAGCATTTGGCAGTGTCAAGTTAACAAATAGGTCATTTGCATATTTTATGAAGTTTAGTAATTAGTGATATAACTCCAAAATAACTGCACCAAATGTGATGAAATCTGCTGCAGATACTGATCCGACAGATATCTAATTGTGGTGTAGAGCATTTAGTTGCGTGAAGTTAATTAAGGGTTCATTTGCATATTTAATGAACTTTGTAATTAGTGATATTACTCCAAAATTAAAGCATTAAATTTGATGAAACTTGCTACAGATGTTGATCTGATAAATATCCTATTGTACTGAGAAGCATTGAGTAGTGCCAAGTTAATAATTAGCTCATTTGCATATTCCATGAAGTCTTATAATTAGTCACATAACTCCGAAATAACTGCATCAAATGTCATGAAACTGCTGCACATACTGACACGACAGATAACTAGCTTTGTTGTAAAGCATTTAGTAATATAAAGTTAATTAAGGGTTCATTTGCATATTTATTAAACTTTGTAATTAGGTATATATCTCTGAAATTTCGGCACTAAAATTTTGTAAAACGTGCTACAGATATTGATTTGATAAATATTTAATTGTGCTATGAATCATTGAACAGTGTCAAGTTAATGTAGGGTTTATTTGCATATTTAATGAACTTTGTAATAAGTGACATTACTCTAAAATTACAGCATTAAATTAAATAAAACGTGCTACAAATATTGATCTGATGGATATCTAATTGTTCCATAATGCATTTAGCAGTGTCAAGTTAATTGACAGCTCATTCGCATATTAAATACAGTTTTGTAATTAGTGATTAAACTCTGAGAGTACTGTGCGAAGTTTTAAAAAAACCTGCTTCATATAGTGATAACATATATCTCATTGTTCTGTGAAGCGTACTACTATTAATGAACCTGTTGTAAAACACGTGAGCATATTCAGTTCATATCTGGTTTATACAGGCCCCATTCGCGGATCTAATGTACAAAGGAAGCTCTGATAAATAAACAACCTTATTAGTTTTCAGGAATGCCTCAAATTCATCGGTTAATTCTTTTGCTGATGGCCTTTCTTCTGGATCTGCTTGCCAACATTTCAGCATTATGGCGTACCTGTGAACGACAATACCCGTTATTGCATGATGACGTAAAGGACATTTGATAAAATAGAGGGCGCAATCTGCTTGAATGATGGGTACAAAAATGGTGTTGATTTGAAGGACAACCGAGGAACAACAATCAAGTTACAGAATGAAGGAATCGTGATACATGATCGTAAAATAAACAACCACGCAGCAAAGCAAATGTCAAAAGCAGAAAATCTGTCATATAAAGAAATGGACGTGCTGCAGCAGAATTTTTGGTTTATGTATTGATTTTATCTCTGTTCACTTACATTTTATCTGAACAGTTTTCTGGTTTCCGATGTCTCTGCCCTTCCAGGAGAAATTTAACCATCATATTTGTCGGAACATTTGAAAAAGGCGTCAGTCCTGGCAAAATATCAGAAATATTTCAAGTACGTAAAATTGCTGGAAACACTCGCACACTTGAGAGCCATTAGTGATATTTTGTACTACTTCTGGAAACAGTGTTAAAATACAAGTTAAACGGCAGAAGGAGGGTGGACTTAATTCGAATACGTTTCATCTACGGACACCTGTCGGAACAGTTGTGGATCTAAACCGTTGTATGGGAAGTAACCGTCTAACACAACATTTGACACGCTACAGCGTAGATGGCGGTATTTGATTTTTAAATGGCAATATTATGTAAAATAGGTCAAACGGCGACGCAAATGGAGTACTTCAGTATGTGATACCAAGAAACTACTGTACCTGCAATTCAGGACTGGCAGTGTCGGAGCGAGAAACAAATACACGTACACGTACAAATTGAGTTTCCGGATAAAAATCCCCTTATGCACGCAGGAACTATATTTTTTGACCTTTCAATCAAAAGTAGGATGACCCCAATTCAACCCAGGTCAAAATTTGCCTTCGCTATGACTCCTCAGTTAACTTAAAACCACCAGTAGTTATTGTTCACGGGTAAAATGATTGCTTGCAAAGAGTGACAGTCCTTAACATTAACTTAGCGACTATATTGGGGTTTTTTAAATGTTTATCATCAAATTTTTAAGCGAGTCACAGGTATGATATATCATTACGCATTTTGATATTTATGACATTGTGGTGTTCATAATCGCAGTTGTTGGTTGGGCATAGCAATCAACGTATGAATTATTTTGTAAAGTGCCACAATGAAACGAAGACTGGTCCTTCGTCTCGGTTTTAGGGCGGTAAAAGTTGTATTTGTCTTGTGCAGAAAGGAAAGGGAAGTCGGTGATAGTAACCCTACATTTGTGCAATAGATAAAACAAACAAACAAACAAACGAATGAACAAACGAATAAACTAAACAGATATTTACATCGAGTATATAACTTCCTTTAAACGACAGCTGCGATGAAACTGAAATGCGTCAAGATATTCTAAACCGTATTTTTAGACGAAATCCCATTAAGAACATATATGAAAAAGAAACATATACCACAGAATTGAACCTACCTAGACTCGCAATCTCCCACAGTAAAACTCCAAATGACCAGCTATAATTTAAAAAGGAAGGTTCATTACAAAACACGGTATATAAAGGCAATGTCACGTGATTGTAAAAACACTAACTTAAATTACGCATCAAAAATTTAGATATGCCCTGAGCATTTTCCATCACAGAGAGGCTATCGAAATTATCTGATGAAGTACGCAAATTGAGCATTCCAGTATTTACGACTTTAGGCACAGAACGAAATTTATGCTCTACATACACGTCACTCTTCTTGTCAAAAACTCCTCGAGTTAGGAACTCCAGTGGCATCCATTTCAGAGGCAGCGGACCTTGGACTTGTGACTGTCAATACGATGGCAAAAAATTACCCAAGTATTTGAGTTATATAGATAAGCTAGAAAACAGCTAAAGGGCTAGATTGGTAGACAGAGTAATACCTAGATAGAATGCTAGATAGATAATAGCCAGAAAAAGTGATAGATTGGGTGATAGATAGAATGATAGATAGAGTTATGGATAGATAAAGTGATAGAGTGATGGAGGGAGTGATAGATAGAGTGATAGTGATTGGTAGATAGTGATAAATAGAGTGAAAGATAGAGTGATAATAGATATGTAGGTAGAGTGATAGACAGAGTGATAAAGTGATTGATAAGTTGATTGACTTAACTAATCAATTTAATCTGTGGGAAACAGATATCACTAGGTAGATAAATGGATGGGCAACTCACATTTAATATTTACAAGTTGTTTCATCTTAATGAAAATGATAACACCAAGGTTAGATCTTACTTTTTTAAATAATTACCCATGCCTCCTTGCAATACTGTCCCGTTTCATATATGTCGCGACTCAAACCGAAATCGCCGATCTTTGCCACACAGTTTTCCATAATGAATACATTTCTACAGGCAAGGTCCCGGTGTATAAACTGTAAAATGGAGAGGTTGCATGCTTTATTAAACGCATATTTCTAATTGCACATCAAGAAACATTAAAAATATAACACACTCCATACACCTGTTTTGATTTTTGTTACCCCACCCTCATTTCAATAAATTTTAAATGTGATTGTAATCAATTGTTGAAATTTTCATTTAAGATTCTACTCCGTACGATGAAACAGTGCTTTCACATTATAGTATAATGTCCAAATTTCGACACCGAGTCAATGTAGTGAATTAAATAGGCTCATCCGGGAACTTTGTCGGACTCACGAGCCCTCTATGTTCTGTTGCCCATGGTTGTCCCGGCCAATGAAACTATTTGTGAGGACAACGTTTTGAACAATTGGCGTGAAAAAAGACACTTCACTCTTGATCGTGTGAAAGACTAGAAAGACGAAATCAGTTGACCAAATTTTGAATGATTGGATTCTTATTGGAATCTTCATTACAGAACATTTACTTTAAAGTAATTCTATGCTGCCAGCTGCCAATAGCAATATATTCCAGCGAAGACGGGAACGGGAAAACTCGATATTTGGCGTCAGAAGGCGGAGACTGACGGATGCAATTCAAGAAAACACTTGAAACTAACTTCTATATACGTTTCTTAGCAGCTCTTTCTGTTCAAAACATGAAACGATAAGGTGAATGACAGTATTGTCACCTGTTCGACGCTGATCGCTTGGTTCATGTTGTGAACTTGCTGACTAATTTCTCGGTTATTGGCCCCTGAGGGTGTTGGGTGACTATTTTCCCTTTGTGATATCACAGGGAATTCAGTAATCTTGTTGTTGTTATTGTTGTTGTTGTTGTTGTTGTTGTTATTGTTGTTGTTGTTGTTGTTGTTGTTGTTGATGGTGATGATGATGACGATAATAAAAAATATTAAAAAATAATTCGTCATTCCTTGCTGTTGTTTGTCGATGTTGTAGATAATTGTAAAAGAAAACTGTAATCGTGACCAAAAAACGACGTAGGTACTAGGTCGCCCAACGTCACTCCCGTCCTATTATACAACCAAGGGTGGAATCGAGATGCCCCTGATCAAGGCTCATCAGCAACCTTCAAGGCCCAGAAAGAAACACCCCATTCACGAGCGATCGATTGAAATGTGCTATCATAGCTCGTTTGCAGGTCGGTAGTTCAAGTGAAGCCCAATTTAGGTCAGTGAGATAAATTTCAGTGCCTATGATAGCACATTTCAATCGATCGCTCGTGAATGGGGTGTTTTTCTGGGCCTTGAAGGTGGCTGATGAGCCTTGATCAGGGGCATCTCGATTCCACCCTTGGTTGTATAATAGGACAGGAGTGACGTTGGGCGACCTACGTCGTTTTTTGGTCACAATTACAGTTTTCTTTTACAATTATCTACAACATCGACAAACAACAGCAAGGAATGACACATTGTTTTTTAATATTTTTTATTATCGTCATCATCATCATCACCATCAACAACAACAACAAACAACAACAACAACAACAACAACAACAACAACAAGAAGATTACTGAATTCCCTGTGGACAGGAGTGACGTTGGGCGACCTACGTCGTTTTTGGTCACGATTACAGTTTTCTTTTACAATTATCTACAACATCGACAAACAACAGCAAGGAATGACACATTGTTTTTTAATATTTTTTATTATCGTCATCATCATCACCATCAACAACAACAACAACAACAATAACAACAACAACAACAACAACAAGAAGATTACTGAATTCCCTGTGGTGATATAGGGCACATGGCCATGTGCTCTCGGGGGCCGTGTATAAAGGCAATAATAGGTAATGACAGACTCTTACCCTCTCCTCTTCCATATACTGCATGGCCAGCGTTATGTCTCGTGATATTTGTACCAGTCTGCAGTCCTCTTGAAATGTTATGGTCAACTTATTGAGATTTTGTACGTAACGAAGTAGGTCACCACGCGCAGCGTATTCAACAACGATGTACTTTGGTTCTGTAAGGTAGCAGGAATGAAAACAATAAAATGTACAAGTTTGTGATAGTTAAAAGTATGTATTTGTAAACTATGGCTATATTTGATAGATGGTGGCCTGCGTCTATACCTACAACACGTGTTTTCCCCGGATAAACGTCAAAAAAGAGTAACAGAATGCATTCTGTTACTCTTTTTTGACGTTTATCCGGAGAAAACACGTGCTGTAGGTATAGAAGCAGGCCATCATCTATCAAATTTCTCTCAAGCTGGCGAAGGCTAAAAGGTATACATTAAATTGTAATCTAAATATGCCCATATATGGTCAAAGAGGCATTCAAAATGCCCATGTGAGAGCGCTGTTTTTAAAAAGCGGCCACCCGCTTAAGATCTGTGGCCTCTCCCCTAGGCGACTGATGCCGTATGTTTGTGGGTTCGAACCCGATTGAAAACTAGCCGTATAATCTGTGATGGGTTAGATTTTTCTCTTTCCATGATAACTGTGGCAAAATTGGGACAGGTGGCAGTATACCTTTAAAAGACACTAGTCTGCACTCGAAAATATTTGAGCTTCTTACCGCCAATCACAACCATTCCGGAAAATCCGATGATATTTGGATGACCATGCAATCTCTTCAAACATGTGATCTCATGGCAAAAGTCACGGTATGAATGCGGGTTGCATCGTGCTACAAGGATGGCCAGGATAACAGTTAACATATTGTATTAAACAGAAATAGACTTTGACACTTCAGTTGCTAACCTTGCCATCTGCCAAGTATAGTACAGTGTCCACCATAGTTATGTCAGTTTGAAGTTTCATAATTGACTCATATTATTTACGTATTATCTGAATAACTTCAGTGGGCTTGAAAATTACGTCGGAAATTAACTATTTGAATTGAATGCTGAAAAAGTAACGATAATTGAGCCACGTATCGATTGGTAAGAGGTGACTCAGGATTCAGATATGATAATTTGTAGCATAGTGTTTGTCTCCCAGACATATCGAATCTTGTCAACAACATAATGGTGTTAATATGTATACAATACTTCTTTCTCATCAAACAAAATTTGGCACACATAATTTTTGTCACGAAACTTGTATCTATAGTAGTCGCCTAGCGTTCATATCTGACGGAAAACAATGAGTGTAATCGTCCAGCAGTAGATTGTTCTTTTGCCAAGCTGGCGGGAAAACCATTCCGGTATATCTGGAAAATGACAAATTTCGTAATGAAGTAGTCGCCTTAGGCCTTCTAAATCGCGTAGTAAAACAAATTTGTTAGCAAGTACACATTTTTACGAGTAGAAATTCACCGATAGACCTCAGTCTGTAACTATGCACTTCCTTTTCCGCGGGGACAAATAAAGATATAGATATCCTCAAGCGTTGTTTTCTGCCCTTTAAAAACATCAAACATCGCGTCGTTCAACATGCATTAAGTGAACTAGAAAGCCAGGAATCTGTAAAACTTTCGGAAACATTTCTAAAGGTAACTTACCTGAGATTAATGACTTAATTGCTACAGCTACAGATCCTTTTCGTCCTCGAAGCTCCGCTAATTGGATTTTTCCAAACTCGCCACAACCAATTTGTTTTATTATTTTTACCTCATCACGTTCAATATTCCATTCAGTGAGATCTGGATATTTATTGAACAGGTCCTACAGCATTGCAGGGTAAAATATGAACAAGGCCGTTAACTTGCTTTCAGTTGCAAAGTATGAAAAACTTTACGCAAATGACTTCCATTAGAAACATTATTGAAAATATAGGTTTTTGCATGTATCCATTGGTTTTGATCGCCGAATTCTTTGTTTGGTGACTTGGTGCCGTAGGATCAAAAATTGCTGAATGGCTGCGATTGAAAATGATACCTGTACTATGGGCAAATTCGATCGATCGATCAATCAATCGATCGATCGATCGATCGATCAATCAATTAATCAATCAATCAATCAATCAATCAATCAATCAATCAATCAATCAATCAATCAATCATCAATCAATCAATCAATCAATCAATCAATCAATCAATCAATCAATCAATCAATCAATCAATCAATCAATCAATCGATCGATCAATCAATCGATCGATCGATCGATCGATCAATCAATTAATCAATCAATCAATCAATCAGCAAAGTTTATAAAGCGCCAAAATCCAAAAGCAGTGTTTTGCTCTTTGATGCTCAATGGCTAAACCACACTGTATGCTCCGGAGAACAAGAGCGTTTTCAGTTGTCTTTTTAACGTTTCCAAGTTTTGGGATTCTCTGGCGTTGATAATAATGTGTAGTCATAAAGTATGTCTATCAGTAATTATCGTTTTATTTTCTGATGCCAGACTGGAAACACTTTAAATTACCTGTATATAATCATCAAATTCTGTATCAACGATCGCCTTGAATCCCTTGCGACCGTTTTGACGACTGACAGCAAATCCAACACATAAGCTTATCAAAATTAGAAGTGACATGATAACAGTGATAATACCAATGTTATCCGAAGTTGGTGTACTCTTCTCTGACCTGTCTGCTAAGTGGAATACATACAAAAATTACGACACACTTTTGAGGAGAGTGTTATAATGTACCTAACGTCACATTCATAAGATTTTGAAAATATGTCAATCCTTCGTTGTTGCCCTTTGCTTGTTTTATTCCTACAGGTATATACTCTCTGTAGCACAGTGAACGTCCACCAGTCCTCAAGCCTTCTCGACCTCCTTCCTTCTCCGTTCTCAAATGTCCTTTAGATTAGTTGTTTTCTGTTTCACACTGCCTGATGTAGCTTCAACAAAATCAATATTGGCGCCTTTTCACGTAAACTCCACTCCTGATCAAATAACGTGGTATATATTTTAAAGTAGAGCGTGAAAATGGACAATTCACCTTTTTATAGAATTCGTCAAAAAGCGCCTTTTGATTTTTCTATTTGTTCGGCTTTTTGTATTGCCGTCTGCATTCATATCCTTACCGCATGTGCACTGTCCAACATCTTCTTTACAGACAAAAACTTCCTCATTTTCACATCTGCACTTGATGTCACAGTACTGTCCACACGTTCCTGCCATACATGTACAGTTACCATCCATAGGATTGCAGGTCGAATTGTTTTCACACAGGCACCTTGACGTACAATTTGCACCAAACCAACCCGATGAGCATGCTGAAATTACATCGACCAGGCAACAAATCAACCGCGCTGTGTATTTCATTTTGCGTTACTTTTATTTTGACTAGCTTAAGGTAACTTAAAGCCAAAATGCTGTAGATTACATATGTGGTGACTTTGAAACCTACATCTCACCGTATGTTTTGCATATCTGAAAGTGATAGAATCTTGTGAATTGATATTCATCTTTTCCAATTGTTACACCGAAATTAATTTTCGGTTATCGACCTCTATATAATGTATGTCATTCTCAAAGTGGTGCAAAATCAACATATAGAGGACTTCATATTTGCCATGGTGACATGCCATGACCTCATGTATGGTTTCTGTCATACTGCTTTGAGTAGCATTTACCCAAATCCAAAAGCGGTTATTGAAATAACACACACAAAAGCAAGGGTACGAAAATAGAGAAAACTATAAGCACCTCTACGTTCCCATATTCTACCATAACCACACGGCTTGGGAGTCGTTTGATATGACATGAACAAAGCATGCTGATTGATGTTTAGTGCCCTTCAGATGATGGTTAGGAAAAAAATCGTGATTTTGTTACCTGCCCTTTGACCTGTCTCATCTGGCCAAAGGTGAAGGTATCATTCAAGCAATTGTCTTTCTGCAGGTAACAAACCATGATCTCCCCTGGCTGTCGTGTTTATTATTTAATTTACTCACCGTTTTCACAATGAGCGCCAGTCCTTCCCGTTGGGCATACGCAGCCTCGATATCGATCACATCGGCCACCATATGTACAGTTACAAACTAAGTCGCAATTTTCGCCGAAATAGTTGTTCTTGCAACCTGTTTGTAAGCCAGTAGAACAGTAGTATATATATAATAATGATTACATCGACAATACTTGATGAGTAATATGTCATGAGCCATACGGCTTTTTTTCGCCACTGACCTTAGTAGTAGTTACAGTGTAACTAAATACGTACCGAGGCGCCCCGGGGACAGAAATTCGGGCTTTCACATTTTATCAATTCTCTTCTGATCTACCACTTGTTGGGGTTCATGTTAAAGCTCTTGGTGAAATAAAAGTTTTCACCGTTTAAGTTTTTCAAAAATCAAAAATTATCATTTTCCCCATCGAGTTAATACAGGGAGAGCGGCTATTTTGAATTTCAAATATCGAAAAATATTGGGTAATTTGTCTCTTTGTTACAACATTTTGCACGATGATGCCTGAGGTTTAGTTCTGATTTGATAAGAGAATTGTCGAAAGTTTCATTTAGGAAAGTTTGAGCAAAGGTTGACGTCTTTCACTTTCGAGTTGCATATTACTTAAACTTTAACATGTCAACTCTATAAACAGCGCCACCACGTGTACCCATACACCTACAATGCATTTATCGTAATATTTACATACTCATCTACTTCATCCGCAATAACTTTTACCTACCTTTGAAAGACAAGAATGTTGTATCTGAAAAGTTGTTGCCTTCGGCATCGGTCACAGAAAATGTGTACGTTCCAGCATAATTATCACTGACACTGTATATAAACAAGTTTGCTATATTGGAACTGAGAGAGAGAGAGAGAGAGAGAGAGAGAGAGAGAGAGAGAGAGAGAGAGAGAGAGAGAGCAAAATAAAAGTAGACAGATAAATATAAAGGCGTAGAACGATAAATATAAAGGTGTAGAACGAAAAAATAGTTAAACAAGACTCGTCGCTAAAGAATAACAGTTACTTCACTTTCTATATCGATGTTTTTCATTTTTGGTTGGTAAACTTACATAATAATAATTCAAACTTTCTTCGAAGGTTCGGGTAGCAGGAGAGGCGGGCAAAAAATTGCAATACTAGGGATGAAAACGACAGTTTCTTTACACCCATCAAACGAAGCCGTCCAATATTGACCAGATGATGACCATAGGGACTTTCAAAGAAAGAAAACTTAAACATAACAACAGCTAAAAGTTTCTTGCCTTAGCTCGATTGACGCAAATGGTTTGTCTCTCGAGCTACTCAAGAATTCTGTTGAACCATTCAGGTACCAGGTTACAGTGTCATGTTTGAGTTTGATGTTATAACCAGTGACTGCTAGCATAAGATATTCCCCGAAGTGAAGTTCTCTGTAATGTGCGCTGAATCGAACTTCGCTGCGACCTGTCAAAACAAAACCATGCATTTCTGAGCGTCCCTTGAACGTGATTTTGGCGCGTTACGATTATACATTTGGGGTTTTGCCTACATTATGTTTATTTCAATAGCGTTTGAAGTAAGGCAAAGGCTAGGGAGTCCCAAGTCTGTGGTCATATAATTATCAAAACAGAATAAATTGAAGGAATGAACCTCAGCAGACTGAAAGGCTAGGTGGTAGGCTGGTGCTCAGATCGTTGGGTGAACGTCTTGGCTTGGCCTGACAGTAACTGCTCAGATGAGACAAGCAAAGCGACTGGGGACCAGTCTAAACTTTTACAACATATTGGATATCTGAACATAGAGTCAGGCACTGTGCGTGTAAAATGATATTATGACGCATTGTTCGTCATTTGTTGGCGTGTATTTCAGGATCAGATAAGAGCGATCGTCTACGGTGTCCAATATAGTCCAGTATTATATTAAAAGGATATTAGTTTTAAACTAGTTATTAGTTATTAGGTTTTTAAAAATAATATGACTATTCTCAAATTAAAACTGTTGCCGTTTGCTAACATCTTTAAAATTTGATACAAAAACAACATATCCTGCAACTTCAAGCGCTTTCTATCGAGGGAAGTCTGATTTTTGTCAGAGTTTCATTACTTTTTTTATTTTCTCATCAAAGTCCGTATACGAATACAATAAAGACGTAATCGGTGTTCTTAACACAGAAGTGAAGTAATAGAGACATTAGTGAATCTCACTCACGTATATCGCATGCCGGTCCTCTCCAACCAGGGCCACACTTACAAGATCCGTCCAGAGTGTGGCAAGTTGCCCCATTTTCGCAAATGCAGATATGCTCACACTGTAGACCATACAATCCATCCGGACATCCTGTGCAATAATTGGATAACATAGAAACTGGGATTAAGATCACAAAAGCGTCGTGAAGAAACCATTTTTTATCAGTCCTGTTTTGTTAGACATGATTTTTGCCATTCCAAGATACAAGTGTTGTATCAAGTTGTCGTTTGAATACAAAATCAAAGGATGTACCAATAAGCTTATACTGTTTATTTTCATGAGAACAGCAGTGTGGATACACATCACTTAAATGACAGATGACTCAGAGCAAGAATGTATTTCATAAAATTAAAGACCTGCAGGTATTTACTGAAGGTGATAAATATACTGCTGAAATGTTGAAACCCAGTTTGACATTTCAGCATTTGATATCCAATTATTTTCGCAGGGGTAGGAACAGTCAACAAACAAACAATCGATTCATCTTACCAAGCACTCTTAATGTTACAATGCTGCTGAACGTTTTTCCCGAATCAAGAGACAGCATTTCGCATCGAAGAGGAGTTTCATCCCGTGCCCGCTGTAGTAGTTCTTCGGTAAAATTCATCCTCACAAATTGAAGTTGCGACTTTGGGGTGCGACTTTGTCGCTTATCTATGAACCAACTTCTATTTTGAAGATGTATTGGTATTTTGTCGAATGTCTGAAAGTTATTGAGTTTATATGAGTAGAATGCAATTAGAAGTCGCTGATGACGATGTTTTAGGGATTGAATACTGTGTGAACATAAACTGGCATTTCTTCCACTCAAATGATCAAAGGATCTGTTCAATTCTCTTAAAGGAAAACATTAGGATCACCTTTTCTGAGCCGTGATGTCTGCCATCACTCATAAGCAGTTACTTGCTGTCTGCGTTGATACAAATGACAAGTAATAGAGCGAAATGGACTCTTCCTAAAGTTTCCCCTATTTTGACTTTTTGATTTTACGACGAGCACCTGATCTATTTGTAGTACTAGTAGTACATCAACGATCCTTATTTCACGCTTTTTCGAAACAAAACGACCAAGCAGTAACGATATGACAATACTTTGGTCGTATGAGCTTATTTTGCGCAGAACTATGAAAAATATGGCTAGTAATCAAATCACATGATAAGAGGGTAATCACTGGATACCAGCGTGAAGATCGACCAGCTTATAATAATTGCCGGGACAAGTCTGCATGCCCCTTGAAGGGTGACTGTCAAGTCAAAAGTATCGTTTACAAGGCCAAGGTATCAACGGGACAAGGTTTACATCGGCCTCATTGGTAACACATTAAAGAGGCACTCCGCTAATCACATGCAATCGTTCCGTAACAAGAAATATCATAACTGCAGAAAGTTGTCAAACTTTGTTCGGTCTTTAAAAGACAAGAACCTGGTCTTCGACGTCTCGTGGTCAATCACTGACAAAGCATCGACTTACTCTAGCATGGCAAGCGATGTAATCTTTGTATATCAGAAAAGCTACCCATTATCAATGCTGACAAATCTACGTTGGTAAACAAACGCTCTGAAGTATCATTTATCAAATTTTAACACCGCCTGCAAATACAATGGTGCGTCCCAAACATATAAATATATAGAATGTAGAGCTAAGAATCCTTTCACTTCTGTTTGAAGATTGCAGGATGCATGAAACTTAAGTAACATATATTATTACTTTCTACTTGAAGTAATTTGATTATTTATTTATTACGCTCTGCTTTCCGAATCGATCACTGTAATTTCCAACAAGGACATCTGTATACCTCGATATTATATATTATTACTTGAATACGTAGGTTTATGTGCCCCCGAGAGCAGGTGACAATCTGCCCGACTCTAGGAGGGCAATTGTCTCCTGCTGCGAGGTCACATAAAACTATATATTCAGGTAATAATATATTTATCACAGGCCTCTTCACAGTTAACGCTATATGGCATTTAGTTACATCCAGGACAGATGTCACTCGCTCGATAGTTGCTCTAGAAAGGATTAGGCACATTTATAGCTTCCATGCTATGGCAACAGTACCAGTAATCATGAGCACATACTTTTATTATGACCTGATTTAGAGGTGTCAAAAATATACCCAATGCATGGCCGTCGGTTGAATGTGTACCTCGAAAATGGCTGCTATGGAGAAGTAGACTTCGCCATTGTATCGAAACAGTTTACCTCTACTGACGTAGAAATGTGCCTATGACTGCATGATCAAACTCGATCAAACTTAGTACACTTCGAACCGGCTGTGTCATGTGTCCGCGTGGTTTAAACTGTACCTTGCATATCGAATCTACCACTGTGACTTGTTCTATGCCTGTGAGTTGCCATTCGATGTTTTCGCACTTTCTACGGGAGGAAACTGAAGTATTGTTGGCTGAGAACATTGCAAATTCAAATAAAGGTAATACAAGTTATTAAAACTAAAGATTGAAAGATAAAATCGTCAGAACGGTTCAAGATTTTGAAAATTAAGTATAAAAGACCATGCTGAATTTTGACATACATGTGCTTGTCGGTCTCTAGCTTTCATACTGTCAGAACTTCTGCATGGTTTTTATAAATATTACGTTTTGACGTCAACGTCAGAAATTTTTTCGTGTTGAATTTTACCATTCTGTTACCTTTGAGTCATGCTTTCATCGCAAGTTTTCTGAAATGTGTCAAAGACGCTGAATGCAACTCGTCGGAAGTTCGAAACTCCGCAGGCAGGCAGTTAGTCGACGCAGTAAGAAATAGCCTTGGATGACGATTGAAAAAAGTCTGCCAGCTTCGTCAGTTCTACTTCAAATCGATAAACTAATTAAAAATGTTCTTCCAGACATTGATCAGTCTTGTCATTATGAACAATGGTAGTTGAGATTGGTCAGCAGTTACATGTGTGTTACAAATTACAGACATGTGTGGGTCACCGAGACATGCGGGTCACCAAGAAAGAATAATTTATCGTTGTTAAAGGTTTGCCGTCGATATTTTGAAATTTGAATAATTATGAAAAGGATCCACTGCATCGTTCAACAGAGTACTGTACGAACGACCGTGGGGATTTAGATACTCTTCTTTTCTTCAATCTGTGAAATTCGCTACCTATACATTACTCATAGACCCCCGAAAAAATCGTGGAGTGTGCATTTCACGCAATTGTAATTGCAAGCGCTGATCACTTAACAACACGGTACTTTAATCGGTCGATACACACTGCCCCAAAACAACCCTTATCAGATCATTAAATCAATCAGTCAACATCTCGCGATATAGCAATGATGTGAAAATTTTCTCACGTCATCAGTATATCGCGAAATGTTGACCGATGGTTTTAATGATAGATCCTAAAGATTGAATCAATTAATCGCGTGATAAAGTCAACACGATGTCTACTTAAGCAGGTTTTATTGAGTTGCAATATTCATATTTATATGCAGCTTTGGTGTCGTTTGAATTTGCTGTCACATTATATAAACATGGCATCATGTTCATTGAAAAAGGAGTTAGCATTCGCTTACGCTTTAGCTCATATACTTGACTTGGCATTACCTCTATGACTTGGATGTGACCAGCGACAAATTCTTCGGTTGTGCTTTGTTCAACACACTTGCAGGTCGTGATATTATGGGAATAATTGCTGAATAGCGAATTGTCCAGGCCGTGCATATTAATATACAGGTCTGCCGCACCTGTCAATTTGTAAAATTAAAACAAGACATTTACAATTAGGACTCTGGACGTAAACGTTCTGCCACAACTGACGTTATTTCAATGCAAAGTTTGTGTGTACCTTACTAGAATGACTAACATTGCAATGATGAAAGTCAAGTGTAAAAATATCTTTGCAAGAACCTGCTTACATACGTTGTAGTGAATCCCCATAAGCTCAATTGTAAAGCATTTGACATAAGGGAAAGAAATTCTGGTCCTTGACATTCAGAAAGGGTGATATGGTGACGCGATGTTTTTCTGTTTTAGTTTCCCCTTCTTTTTTCCTAACAATGCTGGTTTGGCACTATTGATGCAACAGTTATTATCACTGCTTGCGCAATACTTCCGTTTTCTTTTTAGCATTTTTGGACATGCAAATCAAAGATAGCTGTACTGACGGGTATGTACCCCCCAAAAAACAAAACAAAAAACAAAACAAAACTTGACGTGCAGGTTCTGAAATGACGCGGGCGGTGTCCAGAAACAGTCTTTTTTTGTTTATCCAGTAACTTTATCAAAGTGTTACATTCAATCTGTTAATTAGAATTAATTTAACATCGAGCAATGACTATTCCCGTTAATTTCGTATTGTTTGAAAGACTTGGTTTTACAATGACAAAACAGACGATACAGTTAAGATTGTCGAGTTAATCAATGGAGCGTACATGTATGAAGACACTTTAGCTCCAAGAAAGCAAATGAAGTTCTCTCACAAGTCACCCCTACTTTATGATATATCTACCATTAAATGTGAATAGGTAAAAAAATACCGAATGAAAACAATGACAAGCAATTAAGGGGTGCAGCACCAAACACCTATTTTGCTCAAAAATCACGTTTTTACAAATATTCATTCGATTTTAATTAATAAGTTAACCCAAGATTTAAATGTTGGTGGGGTTCACCTTTTAGCTTGTCAATCAGTCGTAAGTTTCGTGATAAAGAGGCGTTAATTTATGCAAATCACCTAATTTCGTGTCTTTTTTTTCCGCCCAATTTCAAAATTTCGAAAGAATTTAACTTCACTCTTGCTGGGTCAAATTTTCTGAAATTTTCACATTATGTTCTTTACATACTCTTTAAAAGAACAACTATTTTGTTTGGCAATAAAGTTCTTACATTTTGAATAAGAGGCATTTGAATTATACCAATCATGATTTTAATCACCTTTTTTGAATGTCAGTTTTTCAACCCTTGCCATTTTTTAATGAGGATAGATAATGCAAAATAAAATACTCGTTTTTTAACATAAACTCTTCTTTCAAGTTAACTATTACATTTCAGAAAATAGTGTCACGTTTTTGACTTAAATTAATTTTTATCATTAATATTAAAATTGAGATTTTTACCCGAAATATACACCCACTTCATCTTTCGAGTAAACTACTGCTACAATACTAAACTTTAGGGTCTCTACTTTTTGAAAATATATAGTATGAGGGGGTTTCCTTGTCATCTTTGATGAGAAATATTGCTTTGAAAAAAAACTCTGTTGGCAACATGCAGCTCCACCTTAACAAAGAAATAACGCTTCATTTAATCAACACTCGTATTGTAGGATACATACATGGATTCAGAATATCTAGGTATACTCTCTCCTTCCAGACCATCGGAGTTGATACATCAATTGCAATTTGCGCCTCTTCTCCGATCAAAAATTCAATATAGGAAGACTGCAAGAAAACATGAAGAGGGAGGTATTGATAACCTAAACATGTACAAACAAACAAACAAATAAACAACAGCTATTTTACTTTCAAAACTCACATTAAAAATGTGTTCATTATGTACAGTCTTAAAGTACTTACATGCACGTCGTCCTGAGTACGATCTCTAGCCTTATCAACACGACACAAACAGCAACTTTCATTGAAGTAAAGTGGCCAAGCAGGGTTATCTTCAACCATTACATAAACTCGATGTTTTAAACAGACGTTACTTCTAGCAGTCTACAAAAGCACAATTTTGATAGAAATGTTTGCTTTTACAGTCAAAAAGCAGAGCACAGTGCCATAAATTTCCACAGCTCTGTTTGATTTGTACCAGCGACGTTAGTTGTCTTATAACTATTTCAGTTTTGCATCAATGCAATAATGTGAAGTCTCAAGATAATTGATTAGTTTATTTATTAAAAGTACGTTAAGATGTTTCAGTATAAATTTCAAAGAAACCGTTATTTAACCATTAACGTCATCTTCTGCAGGTACTAGAAATGCATGCCATACTTTTGGAAGCAAGTTATTACAAACTGAAAGGGCCATTCTCTGAAAAAAGTCAGCATGTTAAACTGCTTTTGTCTTTTCTCTTTCAAAAAAAATCAATATCCTTTTGTTTCATAAAACAGATGCAACTATTCTCCCTACTTTCAATCACATTCTTCTGTATGGCTGAGGACACAATCTGATATAATTTTACAAAAAGTGCTAACTTCACTCCGCTTTCAATCAATCAATCAAGCATACTTTTCTAAATCATTTCAAATTGGAATTGAGAAGAATGGTGTCCTTAAAGTATGTTTTCAGAATTTTTACAACTAGTCCAGGAACTTTTTTGTCTACACATCGGAGACATTGTGGACTTCACGGAGCAATCTACGATGATACAAATCATGATGAATTATGGGAAACCTGTAGTACTGTCCAGTGCAAATTATGGAAGACCGTTTGTCGGACAACCATTGTAACAAACAATAAATAGTCAAACACACACCTTCAAGATCACTTAAATTCGACGGCCCAGTGTATGAGGGGCGTATCCCCTATGTTGAAGCATAGGAGATACTCTCCTCTCGCACTGGGCCATCGAACAGATAGACAGACAGATAGACAAAGAGACACACAGACAGACAGACACAAACGTAGATAGATATACACATAGATAGAAGGACAGATACATATACACATACACACATACATATATACATACATACATACATACATACGGACAGACAGACAGACAGACAGATAGACTAATATTAGAAGAAAACATACTGTCATTTCAAGTGAAAGAATACTTAGGTTGAATTCTTGGTCAATATCATAGTCCAGGTATCCAGAGAGATAAACAATACCAGTGTCAGTCACATCAAACCGTTCATTCTGTTGGACAAAATATAGGCAAATTTATTATTGTTTAGAATCAAGTACAGACTTCTTATTGCAAATCGTGCTGCAGGACTCCACACAAAGCATTGTAGAATATAACATGGTGATCTGAAGGTTCTAAAACAGCCGGTATGAATGCAAGGTAAAATTTTTCACAGATCTCGTCAAACAACAAACAAACAAAAACTAAACAAAACAAAACTAAAAGAACACATTAAGCTGATTAACTATCTCAAGTCTCAAAATCTTAGGCATTGCCACCTGCGGATATTTCGCTGTTTATCACCACAAATAAAGCATAGAAAAATACGTCAATACCAGAATGAATGATAATTGCACTCGTGACCGTAAAGAGTAAACGCTGTGTGAATTATTTAAAAAATTCGTCAGTCAGTAAGATATTGTCTTTCATTATGAAGAATTAAAATCTAACATCATTTTACTATAATTTGAGAATGAAAATAAATTTGTACAATTAAAATATGACACTGGTAATATTCATTATTGTAACTATTCTCTACATCAATTGTTTACGTTTATAACATTGCACCTTTTTATTGTTTACGAAGACACGAGGCTCTCAATACCTAAGGTTCTCCACAAATTTCAAGAAAAGTTATTCCAAACGATTGGTAAACCAATCGCCTTTACAACCAGATCGGTAGACTAGGAATGTATTGATGCCATGTTACATTACTATATTCATCTTAAAACGATCAAAGCATTTCCTAAGCACTAACATTTTCAAGGCATTTGCTTAAAGCTTTTCTGAACTAATGAAATTCTATACCTGGTTTGTACTGTTGTCGATGAAAAAACGATTCTGAATTGACGCGTTTCCATGAATAGTTGGTATTCGATAAAATTCTGTACCAACCGGGGACATCTGTACATAGAAATAATGGGAAAACGCATAGTAGAATCAAATGATGAATACTTCTGCGGCGGCCCGATGGGGATGCAAATGATTCTTGGACTTGTTAACGAACATTGAACTAATGCGATTCTAAAGCCGCTCTATACCATTTTAGATAATTACAAACTGGCATTTCTTCGACAGATATCTGGAGAGAATGCACCAAATGAAAAGCGAAAGACGATATTTGACGTAAATAGTCTCCAGTAAGATGACAAGACTTTCCTTGCTATGAAATTGGTTCTCGGCCGGAAATGGGTAAACCTAGTTACAATCACTCTTCGTCGTATTGCCCTATTACATATGATTATTTAGGGTTATATCAGGATTTGAAAACAGGGATGAAAAATAAGCAGAGAAAGGGACGTTGCTGATTACTTTTTACATAAAAGTCAGTAGAGGGCACTGCTGATTATTTTTACATCAAAGTCAGTAGAGGGCGCTGATGATCACTTTTCACATAAAAGTCAGTATGTTTGCATTAACATTCATAATTAAAGAGTCCATTGCAGATAGATTAATACTATATCATAATGATTATAATAATATCATTATACAAATCGTAGCAATTCTATATCATTTGATATTCCATTCTACATATGGGCACAAATTACCTCCGGTATTGTCACTGAATATGTGCTTCCTCCTGTCACATTGTCACATAAGTCGTGACCTGAAAAATGTAGACATGAATATATAATCAGACGTATATTCATCTTTTTCATTAAAATTCAACGAAAATATCATCCTTACTCATACGAACTACAGAGTCAAATAATCTAGTAATCCTCTAAACGCAGCGTGTAAGTGTTACACATTACATTACACATCACATTTTGTACTTTCAAGTTTGAGAGGCATACCAAATACTGGCGTGTACCCTTGATTCGATTGTGAGAATACACTTGCAAAGATATTATAAAGATGATCATTTAATTTTTTAACTTGGACAGAATAAAAAGTTTTAAAAGGAAACAGTTCAAATAGAATGATACCAGTAGCTTTGTTGCTTTAAAGTGTAGATTTTTTGCTTTCCCGCAGTTAAATAGTTTTCTTGACGGTAGAATGCACCTTGGGAAAACATTCGGACCCTAATTTTTTTTCAATATGCTTTTGGTAACGCTTATGGGCGCTTATTTAGAACTTTTTGGTGAGAACATTTTTCACATTCTTCAATTTTTTAATTTCATATTTTCCCGATTGAGTTAAAACAGGGACGGCGGCCATTTTGAATTTCAAATATCGCGATGTCAATTAGTTAATTAAATAATTTATAAAGCGCCGGTATCCTGTGTATCTATAGTTCAGAGTCGCTGAATAGTTATGAAACATTCGCTTTAGTAAATAAGTAAGTTTTAAGATTCCTTCTGAAGCTTGTGGCTGAGGGCTTTTGACTAAGTTCAAGTGGAATATGACATTAAACTGGACCAATAATCATTTCCATTCAAGGTAATATATTACCAGGTCAATGGGACTTTTGTGATTTACAAATTTAAGTAGGACCATCCTGAACCACTGATACTTAGTGGTGGTACCAGGTGTCTGTAATTGGTAAGCGTACCCTGCCAGCATGCCACACCCGTCATGATTGTTCCCAAATTTATATAAATATTGTACAAAATGATACAGTATATGAATCACTGTAATAAGTCAAAACCGGGATGCTGTCGCTAATCATTTGATTGACCGAGGTCACAGTAAGTGAGGCTACCCACAATTCCCCTTGATTTGTTCACTCAGACATTTTTTGCTAAAGGCTTTTTCAATTTTATCAGTTTCTTAACAATTTTTAACTTACAATTTAAGTTCAGGATTATTTGTTAAAACTATGTTCCAAAATTATTGATTATGTTTAAAATTCAAGAGTAAATTGAATGACAGGTCGATGTTTGGAGGTGCTAAAAATTGCACACTTGTCAAGATAAAGTTATCAGCAACTAAGATGGTCTCATCATACCACCTGTCAGACATGCAAATTTCCTTTGTTACGAACATTAAAAAAAATCAATACCCTTTCTTTTGCCAAAACAGATGCAACTTATTCCCTTAGTTTCCTTGAAAATATTGTGTATGGCTGTCAAAAATATATGTCGACAAAATCACAAAATTGCTATCTCCTCCGCAGACAATGGGTTGATCTTCTCATTATTCACAGTGAGAAATCAGAAAATTATGATGATCAGAACTATGTTGCCAGAATTTTGAGTTGTTCTGTGTACAGAAGAAATTTGCTTCAGTTCAGTGAGTGATCTCCGTGTGTACAGATCATGGAGAATTGTGGGTAGCCTCACTTACTGTGGAGGTGTCATATTTGGCCACAATGTCGTCATATCGACCGTAGAACTTTTTGAAAGTCCTCACGAGTCTTTTTGATGTGTATCCCTGTCTCACTAGTTTGAATGCCAATGAGCTGTGTCTCAGCTGGAAATCAGCGTAGGAATCACAAGCCCCACAATATCTGAGAAGTTGAGACACGTACACACCATGAGCGGGTGTAGACGAAAGTTACTTGACAAGTGGTGATAATTTATAATTTAAAAATCGAAATCATCCCTTTTGTCATACAGCTTAGTGTCAGTGTAGCTCATTAGTACCGACTTGTAGGAACAGATCAAGATGAGAAGCGGAGTTCTTACCCTCGGTTGTTTCTTTAATTTCCGACTCAACAGGACAAATATGATGTAAATAATTTGATATGTCTGGGTTAGACTAATCAGATCATCAATATATCTGTGCGTGTTGTTTAAACGCCTTGCAAGTTTTGTAGACTCTGCTTTGTAGAGAGATTGCAGGAACTATACTTCATATGAATACAGAAATAAGTCTGCAAGAAGGGGTGCACAATTTGAACCCAGTAGTATGCCTATAGATTGTTGAAATGTTATACCACCAAAATAAACAAATGTGTTGTCGATTAAGAAATTCAGCATTTTAACATTTTCTTCATCTGTGTATTTGTGTCGGGCATCGATGTTGTTACAAAAATAAACTGACCTATGTTTGATGCAGGTGTGAGTAAATCATTTTTTGACTCACAAGCCCCCGGGCAATTAGCAAAAAAATCTACTAGCCCAGCCTCAGTTTCCACTTGCCCGCCAGTGACGCTGTGAATTTCATGAAGTTTAATGATGGTTGAACATACCAATGGTGTGCAATATACAAGCACTGATCCAACTGTATTGTTATTTTTTTAATACTGTCCCTTGTAAAATGACGAGGTGCAATGGGGTGCGCTTATTTTCACCTCTACAGGGCCATCGGCATAGTAGCGCTACTGGTGAGCGAAGTCGCAAAAAAAATCACCGACCGCCTCACCGTAGCGCTACAATTTTGCTGCTAAACATAAGCTTATTGTCACCATGTGTATCGTATTCAAGCCAAGGCTAAAGTGTTTTCCGATCTTTTCTGTTTTTCATATTTTTGGTCATTTCATTAAACGAAATTTACTCACTCGATTTCATCCATTTTGCGGGCAAATCAGCTTCCATGGACCCATCGCCAGTACCGCTGGGCTCTAAACCAGAACAACACGCTATTGCATCGATGTCAGGCGGATCAGATCACAAAGACTAGCCGTCGCTAGAATGATCAGCCTTATCAGTGTCCTGGAAAACTCTATTCTTCGTAAAACCATATTTCAACTAGCCGGTGGCCATTTCAATGGCACTCAGCTGGTGACCTAACCACGATAATATGTAAGCAAAGCCTGTATGTAGAGTGTCGCTGTAGATAGCCACGTGCTCTTCAATTATCCAGGCAATGCTAAGACCCCTCTTGGAAACAATGATGTCATAGGAAGTCACATGGTGTCAGTCACCTCATTTAAGGTCAATTTTGCTTAAGGTCATAATCATGGTAATTTCATCCAGCGGTGATTTGTTTCACTACAAGGTTAAGTTACTAGCCCGACGGGCTAGTAGATGCCGACGAATTGAACAATGTAATAATGACTCTAAACGACTGTGGCAAACTCTGAAAAAGTTGATTCCAACTAGATCTAATGATGATATCTTGGAGTTGAAGGTGAACGATCAGAATATTTCAGATAGGAAGTCAATGGCTAATGCTTTCAATATATTTTTACAACAATAGGGTCTAAATTAGCTACGAAATTTCGCAATCCTATGGCAGAATGTACAATTAATTGTAATAGTCGCTTTGAATTTCAACCGATAAGTTCTGATTTTGTTGAAAATCAACTATCAAAGTTACATATTGCTAAGGCCACTGGTATTGATACTATCAGTGCCAGGTTACTTAAGTTTGCTGCTCCTCATATTTCATCATCTTTGGCTTACATTTTTAATCTTTCTTTAGTGACGGGTAGGGTGCCAACAGAATGGAAAAAAGCTAGGGTTGTACCATTGTTTAAAGAGGGCGATAGAGCTGAGGTGGGTAATTATCGTCCTATATCAGTTCTGCCAGTTGTTTCGAAAGTTTTGGAGAGAGCAGTTCATGATCAATTGTATAGTTATCTTAATATGAATAATATCCTGAACAAATGTCAATCAGGTTTTAGACCAGGCTATTCAACAGCTACTACCCTCACTCACGTTACTGACAAGCTCCTTTGTAACATGGACAAGGGAAATTTAACAGGAGTAATCTTTCTGGACTTAAAGAAAGCATTTGATACGGTTGATCATGGACTGCTCCTCCTCAAACTGCACAAGTATGGCATCCAGGATTCCGCTCTTGAATGGTTTCATGCTTACCTATCAAACCGCTCACAAGTTGTTCAACTTAATTCAACTGTTTCCGATAGCATGGATATTTCTTATGGGGTCCCGCAGGGATCCATCCTAGGTCCCCTACTTTTTACTATATTTATTAATGACCTTTCTTCTTGTGTCAGCCAGTGTCAAATAATTAGTATGCTGACGACACGGCTATATTTATTCAAGCAAGTCAATCTCTGAAATTCAGCAAGTTCTTTCCAATGAAATAATGCAAGTAAAGACCTGGCTAGATAATAATAAGTTAACTTTGAATACCAAGAAAACCAAATCAATGGTTTTCGGTACGGTTAGAAAGTTAAATCATCATCATCCACTTAACATTCAAGTTGCAGGAGATTTTCTTGAACAGGTTACGGATTTCAAATATTTAGGGATTTGGCTGGACTCTAAACTGGATTTTTCCATGCATGTTACAAAAATTGCAGCAAAAATTACGTCAAAGCTGGGTTTTCTATCTAGAATCAGACATTTCTTGCCTGTACATCAACGTAAAGTTTTGTTTAACAGTCTTGTTCTCCCACATTTTGACTATGCAGCAAGTATTTGGAGTAATACACATCAGAAGTATTTGAACATACTTGAACTCCTCCACAAAAGAGCCGGTCGACTAATACTGGAGGTTCCACGGGATACTAGAACAGAATCAGTGTATGAACGCCTAGGTTGGATTAGTCCATCTATTAGATGGAAGCGCCAACTAGCGGCTCTAACCTATAAAGTCATTAATAATAGTGCGCCAAGTTATTTGACAGAAATGTTCAATCTTTCAAATTCCATACATAGTCACAATACGAGACATGCTAGTAACGGCAATATTTACATTCATAAAGTGAAAACTGAATATGGCAAGCGAGCATTTTCATATTATGGTGCTTGCATATGGAATAGTCTGCCTACTCAAGTTAGATCGGCTCCTAGTTTGGCGACCTTTAAATATAAGCTTAAGGTTGTACACTTTTAACTTTGTGTGAGTGTGAGTGAGTGAGTGAGTGGGTGTTTGAGTGAGTGATTTTGTGTGTGTGTTTGTGTTTTGGTGCTTTTATGTAAGTTATTTGTTCTTGTTTATTGTGTTGTCTTTTCATTTTTATCTGTTGGTGTAAATTTTCTCTTAATTGTTGTGGTTTTTGATTTGTACATCTTGCATGACAGGAGATATTGGAAGAACAGTGTTGGACACTGAAATATCGGCCTGTATATGAATGACAAATAAATAAAAAAATAAATAAAAGATGCCAATAACTACTTGCCCGGCGGTCAAAATCACTGGCCCGCGAGCTCGGGCTAGTGGATTTGCTCACCCGTGATTTGATGATAATGTATTGGTACCTTCTACTGTCATTTTTATGCAGGAAAGCTTGTTTAACAAGAGATGAAAGCCTTGTTTTAAGTTCATCGTGGGGAATTGCGGTGTATAATGTAGAAAAGTCAAATGTTCGGATTGAAATGTACTTGTTTTTTTTTACTTTTAAATCAAGCAACAATTCCTTTGAAATTTTTAGTATCGACATGTGATTCAACCTACTCGTTTAGTACACTTTGTCACAATATCGTTAAAGGCCATTTTTGATGGTTGTTAAAATTATGGTCAATAATTACGACAGATGTTTAGTAGTGCATTTGCTTGATCCTGCGATAAAGCGTTGTTTGTAAGGGTTCTTGTGCAGTTTAGGTATCCAATACAACCATAGAGAAAGATAGATAGAGTGGCAACGGGTATTGTTGAAGGCGTGAAGCGGTTACGTAACCCATCCATGTTCGCCTCGCCTCAGGTTGCTCTCGCCTCTCTTTTCCGAAGAGTGCCGACCATGAATCCTTCGGTAGTTTTCGGATTTTCGCCAATTGTTAAGCGAAAGTATGTTCGGCAAAGTTTGTGTTGTTGTTGTCGTGTGGTGCTGAGCAGAATTGACGTGCTGGCGAAAACGGGAGTGTTTTGAGCTTCAGGAAAACGAGTTTTACCGTTTTAAAAATTCCTCTCATATTTTTATGAATATATAATGAGTGTGTTTGAACCAAATTTGAAAGTCTTTTATCGATACTGTCTGGTTTTACTCAATGGTTTACGGTCAGTCGTACCCTCTTTTACACGTGCGTCAAGGAAGGACATGTTTATGAAACTGCTGCCGTGTTATGTTTTGATTGGCGTGAAGCAGTGTTTCTGGCCTGAGAGCTCACAAAGTAACTGTGGTTGCTACGCGACTGGCAGTACGATGCCATCTCGTCGTATTTTTCGCATAATCTCGTGTAATCATCAACCACAAACAAAGCCTCCATAAAGTTTAACACCTTTGGAGCTCATTTTAATATGAAAAGCCAATAGTCTGCCGAGACGACCATGGAACAAAAGGCAACATAGGCAGTGCTTTGTCCTTCTCTTTCAAAGGCATGCCAAATTCATTGAGCACAGATGAATGGTTTGAAAAAATGTCTTCATCAGAAAAAGAGGAAAAAGTGTAGGTTGTATTACTCTTATGTAAATGAAGGTTGAATTCATCTATTATACACTGGATATAATAATTCCTACAGACAAAGATAATGTTGTTTGAAGCTTTGTCTGCAGGAACTACAACATATTCTTTGTGTAAAGCATCGAGGCATGCTTTGACAGACGGTTCATCTAATACTGAGGAAGTATTACATCTTGTGTAAGAACAGAAATGAGAAGTACATGATTTAATTTATCTATGACTTTGCTCAGCCAGTCAGAGAGAGAGACATTGTACATCAGCTTACTGAACTGCAGCCCACTGTCTTGCGTATTTTCGGCGGCATCCATGATAATTCTGAAATTAAATTTACAATTAATATTTTGTGGCTACCGATATTTTGGGATATATTGAAAGAGTTGCCGAAGTTTGCTGTTTGTAATGATGGTCAGGTCACCTGTTGTTATATGACCAAGTAGTTTATAGCAAAAGGGGGATGACAAGCAATTGCAAGTTCTGCTGCTGTTTTAATAAAAGTTGAGATTTTTCAAGACAGTTAAAAAGTTTCCTACCAGTGGTTTTGTGTATGAGTAGAAAACTATAGGTGGTTCTTGAAATCACAAACAAATATATAGAACAGACTAGCAACGGGCATTGTTCAAGGTGTGAAGCGGTTACGTGAGCCCTCCATGTCTGCCTCGCCTCAGGAAGCTCTCAACTCTCTTTTCCGAAGAGTGCCGACCATGCACCCTTCGGTAGTTTCCAGATTTTCGCTAATTTTTAAGCGAAAGTATGTTCGGCAAAGTTCGTGTTGTTGTTGTCTTGTTGTGCTGAGCAGAATTGGCGTGCTGGCAAAAACTGGAAAGTTTTGAGCATCGGGGAGGTGAGTTTTACCATATTAAAAATTCCTCTCACCTTTTCATGATTATGAAATGAGCGCGTTTGAACCAAATTTGAAAGTCTTTTATCAATACTGTCAGATTTTACTCAATGGTCAACCTTACCGTCTTTTACACGTTCGTCAAGGAAGGACATCTTTATGAAACTGCTGGCGTGTTATGTTTTGATTGGCGTGAGGCAGTGTTTCTGCCCTGAGAGCTCACAAAGTAACTATGGTTGCTACGCGACTGGCAGCACGATGCCATCTCGTCGTATTTTTCGCATAATCTCGTGCAATTATCAACCGCAAACAAAGTCTCCAAAAGGTTTAACACCTTTGCAGCTCATTTTAATATGAAAAGGCCATAGTCTGCCGAGACGACCATGGAACAAAAGGCATACTGCGTTGCTAGTCTGTTCTATATTTGTCTGTGGTTGGTGCCAGACCGTTGAATGCTTTGTAGGTAGTATAAAGCACTTGCAACCAATGAAGCTTTGTGAGAATAGTTGTAATATGTTCGCGTTTCTTGGTACGGGTAAATGACTCTTGCAGCAGTATTCTTTGCATGTTGAAGGGGCCTTATGTGTTCATATGATAAGCCATATAACAGTTCATTGCCAAAATCGAGTTTGGATGAAAGAACAGCTTGAAGAAACTGTTGACAAATGTCACTGGCGAGATACTTTCGGATATGTCAGATTTTTCAAAAATTGAAGTAAATGGATCGGCAAGTAAATACATCTGCATGTGGTGGATATATTTTTCCGGTTGGAGAGGTGACTATCGAATACAATGCCGCTATTTTGTGCCGATTCGGTCAGTGAAACAGAACTCGTGCCAATAGTGATGTCAGTAAATAGGCGTTGCATACGGCTAAATTTGGAACGGATGAGTAGCACTTCCCCTTTGTCGTCGTTAAATTTTAACTTGTTTTGAGTCATCCAGAGCGTGATATTACATACTGCTTTTCCCATAATATTGACTGAAGACTAGGTGTCAGATAGTGCAAAAGATAAGCACAATTGGTTGTCAGATATTTTGTCAGGTCATGTCAGGTATTTTGCACGATGACCCCTTTTTTTAAAATGTTACTTTGGCAAATGATTGACCAAAAGTTTCAGTGAGGAAAATTTGAGTAAACGTGTAAGCTTTCCACTTTCCAGGTGCATACTACCTTAACTTTGATCCACTATAGTTCTGGTCCCCAGGGAAAGCTCAAGACTGGAGATTTAATACGCACATACAACATAGATATTTCAATCAAAATGCCATTGTAGTTGTGTGCTTTATGCCAGACCTGGATATTGACAGCTGTTTAAATTCTATAAAGGTGGCCACAGATTATTGGGCGTACACAACCGTAATTTCTACACAGAAAAATGGGAAATTCAACTTTGCAAAACACGGCCATTAATTCGGAGGATATTTTAATTGAAATAGGCCATGGTTACGCTACGGCACAGCAAAATACAGAAAGAAATTAATAAGCAGCGTTGGCGGGGTCCAAACGGTTGTTATGGTTGAAAGTACTTTCACTGATGTTTCCAAATGCAAAATTTAAACTCTTTTCAGCTAATGGTTTTTGGTTCTTGTAAAGAAGAATTTTGAATAACATCTTATGGTTAATGTAGGTTTTTGCGAAAACCAACATGGCCGCAAAACCAAATGACCGCTGCAAATGTGTTTCATCATTGATGATATGTGTAAAATTTCAGTTGAATGGTGAATTTAATTCGGAGAAGAATAATTTTGAACACTATTTCAAGCTTATCGTAGGTTTTATTTTGCAAAAACCAACATGGCCCCAAAACCAGATAACCGATCGAAATGCCATTAGAAAACCTTAAAATATTTATACTAGGGATGATACAAGTAAAATTTCAGTTCAAATAGTGTGTTGGTTCTGGAGAAAAGACTTTTAAAGATCGGATTTTTTCTCGAAAACCAATATGGCGCCCAAGTAACGTCACAAATCCTAATGCCTTCCACAAACTTGAAAGAACTCACAATAAGGACTTTAGCTTACAAGTAATTTTTCAGTTTGGCTGAAAAATTTCAAATGGTGTGTCGGTTCTGTAGGAGAAGATATTTTAAGATTAAATCGTAACTGTACGCAAAAACCAATATGGTCGCCAAACCACGTGACCGAGCCAAACGCCTTTCGCAAATTTGAAAGTACTCTCACTAAGGATGACACGTGTAAAATTTCCGTTCAAATGGTGTGTCTGTTCTGAAAGAGATGAGTTTTAAGTATGAAATTGGAATTTTCGGAAAATCCAATATGGCCGCCAAATCACGTGACCGATCCGAATACCTTTCAGAGCTTGAAAGTACTCTTACTGAAGATGATACAAGTAAATTTCGAGTCAAATGGTTGGTACGGCTGGTTCTTCAGAAGATTTTTATAGATGGAATTGGATTTTACGAAATATACAATATGGCAGCTACGGTCACGTGACCGATCACGGTTTTATTAGCAAATATTATACGACAAGAAAATGCTTGCTATAAGCTAAATTTCAAATCAGCTTTAACCCTGAATCATCAGGAGAAGCCATTTTTGTATTTTGAAAAAATCTAATATGGCCACCAGGTCACGTGACTAATTGAAAACTGAAGGATTAGTTGCACCACCTCTTGTTAAACCAGATGACTGTACCAAATTTGAGAAGTGTACGTATGGACTTTGGTCTCTAAATATGCCGTAAACAATCTTCTACACTCATCGGCGAAGGTTATGAATCTGTCGCTGTTGTAAAAATACTCGAGAGATTGGATGGTCGTATAATGTTGAGTGGAAAATGCATGTGGAACAAACTGGGGAAAAGATTGATAAACATTTACTTACCTGGGTGAAGAAAATGACCCTTATTGTAGGACTGATCACTAAATCGTGCACAAACTAGCATCGTCAATACGAAAAATTTCAGAAACGTCATTTTAAATTTCAAAAGCGGGACCACATTAATATGATCTCAAGCAAACAGATGATCGAGAAGATACACTGTACTTAAGTGCAGCGCTCTTGTGCATTTTGTGTATGCCAGTTGACCTATCGAAATATGTTTATGTTGTTATTAATTATCATGGAAATTCCGATAACACGCGGTAAGCATGTGACATCTGGCACGCGCTCTAGGTCTAGTGACCTGGATAATTGAAACATCCTCATCATAAGCGATACTCGTGATCACTGCGTTTTGTTTGCACTACATGACCTTTCCCGCAAAACAAGCTTGAAAAGCGTAGTACACAAATGACACCCACAAGAATGGTCACTCGTCTCCATAATCTTCTAACGTTCACCTACAAATGTTTTGACTCTAGTCTCCGCATACTCAGAAATAATACAGTATAATTCTGTTCAACATTAAAAGGGTACACTGCGCTCATTTAGCTGTAAACTAAATCAACTCGGAGGCGAAAGACATCTCCCCTGGTAACAGCATGTGCCTCTGTTCCGATTGTTTTACACTTTGAACTTGTAAAATAGGGTTCAATCTTTTCCGAAATTGGCCTACGACAAGTAAGAAAATAAGAAAATTTGTCTTGTTTCACCTTAGCTGCAAAATGCATTGCACGTTCATGCTCAAATTTACCAATAATCCCCAGTGATGTTTTAGCGGAAGTGTTTATGGATGACAAATGGCGAACATCACCCCTGTCACAGACTAGTTTCACAGGGAAGCGATATTTAAAAAATATCGAATATTATCTTTTGAAACATTTTGTTAAAGGTCATGAAGGTGTTGATGTCAGTTTTTGTTGGATCAACAGATAAAACAAAGTTAACTACTGATAAGGGCTGATTTGACCCCCAGCTTTAACTAAAATTTTAGAGTCTCATTTAACTGATTTCGAATTTTTATATCAAATTTTCATCGTTTATAGTTTTCGGTCCTGCCTATCATCAGGCAAGACTTGCCCGTCTGGCTTTTACTATCCTCGATTTTGATAGTGATATTTATCAGCACACCCTTTAATGCCAAGTATTGAAAAGGTCCCTGTAAAATTTGCAAACTGTCGCCTGGTTTCGGACACAAAAATAGTGTCGAATCCTTATGAAGGGTGACTTGCAAAGGTAATTTGAAGGTTGCTATAATTTGACAGAATGATAGGGCACTGATTGGTTTGGTCTTCAGTAGTGGTAAACAGTAGCGTCCGTGGCGATACATCGGTTTTACCTTCTCAGCCCTTCACTCCGAGTTCGAAGTCTTGTTCTCGATGTTCATCCAAATTCACTATCGCAGAATAAATCTTACTCCCAGGCCGAACTAATTTGATTTCCCTACTTCTCATATAAATTTAGAGGCGGTTATTGCACGTTTTGTACCTCACCAGATAGATGAGAAAGAGTTGCGATTCAACTGACAGTTGCTAACACGTGTGATTATAGAACCGTTTGTGTCCATAACGGACTGAAAGTTTTAATACCATACAGTATACAGTACGCCAGTGTATGATAATGTATTATGAGTTACACATCTGTTTGAAGATAATATTCAGTCCAAATTTTCTATAATAGGTGTCACTGAAGTATGGGATGTAAATAACTTAGACAGCTGCAACTTGCAAGGGTACAATCTTGAAATGAAGTCCCGTGATACTGGTCGAGGTGGTGGAGTGGCAGCATACATTCACTCCTCATTAGCATATAAAATACTGAATACAAAGATAGCTCATTCAGAGTCTCTTTTGCTGGAGGTGTCAATGAACAAGAGCAAAGTGTTAGTTGGTATTATCTATAGAAAGCCAAACTCTGACTTGTGTGAATTTCAAAATAGCTTGCTTGACACTTTGTACCAACACAATATCGATAGGACTGATTGTATTCTAATGGGAGATTTCAACATTGATGCAAATACTAGAAGTACTTCAGCAAACGTAGATTCTTATTTCACTTCTATAGAATGTATTGGCTTACAACAGCTGATTTCAACCCCAACCAGAGTGACAAGTTCATCAGAGACTTTGATTGATCATATTTATAGCAATATAAATCGTTTTCCAATTAAGGTTGGAACATTACTTACCGATATTTCTGATCATTTCCCTGTATTTGCTCTTGTTGAAAACTTAAAAATCAAACCAAGTTTTAAAAGTAAGATTACACATAGAAATTACAATTCTTACAATGCCCTTAACTTCTGCGAGGATCTTAGAAATTCAAATTTGAATTGCATTTTGAGTGTACTGATGTAAATTTAGCGTACGAAAAGTTTCATTCTATTTTCAATGAAATAAGTGACAGACATGCACCACTTATTACCAGAACAGTAAGCAATAATAGAATTCGAAAACCATGGATTACAAAAGCAATCAAAAAGTCTATCAATACCAAGCATAAAATGTATTGTAAGGTAATCAAATCAAATTTTACCTCTTCTGTTGTTAGCAAGTATAAAAATATAGGAATACGTTGTTAGCTGTTCTAAGGAACGCTAAAAAGATATACTACAGTAATACGTTTACTGAATACAAAAATGATAGCAATAAGATGTGGAAAACTATCAACAATGTACTGGAAGTCAGAGTAAAAATGCAGGCAGATCTCTGCCAGAAAGTCTGTGCACATCCATAAATGGTGTAGAACACATGGTTTCAGGAGAAAATAATATCATTAAAGCGTTGAATAACTATTTTGTCAAAATAGGGCCTGATCTAGCCAATAACATCACTAAAACAAGTAACAGTTATACAGATTATCTTCAACAACCCAGTTCAATGTCCTTTTTCATGACGCCTACAACCGAATCAGAGGTTAAAGCAACGATTAACACACTTGATCCAAAAAAAGCTTGTGGTCATGATGGAATGCCAGCCAGACTTTTAATTGATGCATCAACTGTGATAGCCAAACCACTTTCTTATATTTTTAACCAGTCTTTTCTATCAGGTACTTTCCCTAACTTACTAAAAACAGCAAAAGTGATACCGGTCTTTAAAAAAGGGTCCACCGAAAATCCAAGTAATTACCGGCCTATTTCAGTTTTGCCTCTACTAAGTAAAGTGCTGGAAAAAATAGTCAACGCTCGCTTGATAAATTTTCTTGAAAAAAATAATGTTTTTTATGAACATCAGTATGCATTCCGCAAGAAATATAGCACAAAACTTTCTCTAATTAATCTCATAAATTATATAATCCAACAAATGGATGAGGGCAGATAACTCTTGGCATTTTTCTCGACTTCTCCAAAGCCTTTGACACTATTAATCACGATATACTTCTTGAAAAATTAACATACTATGGTATACGAGGAATTCCACTTCAGTGGTTTACAAACTATTTACAGCAAAGGTACCAATACGTGTCTGTCAATAATAACACTTCACCAAGTCTTAGTATCGAATGTGGAGTACCACAGGGGTCAGTTTTGGGCCCTACATTGTTTTTACTATTTATCAATGATATAGCCAGCTCATCCAACTTCTTCAATTTTCGTTTGTTCGCTGATGACACAAATATTTTCCACACATTCCCTGAAAACTACTTTAATATAAATCTACATGATGTCGAGTTGCAATTCAAAAAAGTTACAGATTGGTGTAATGTTAATAAACTTACCGTAAATCGTGCTAAGACTAAGTATATTTTCTTTAGAAGTAATAAGAGAAAAATAACTCAGCTAGGTTCACTCCATATCAATGGTGAGATTATTGAAGAAGTGGAAGCCACATCATTTGTAGGTGTTGTTATTGACAGGCATCTGACATGGTCAAAACATATTGAACAGGTTAAATCTACAGTCAGGAAAAAAGTAGGCATTCTTTTCAAACTAAGAAAGTACCTTCCCAAACACATTCTTGTATTAATCTACAAAGCTTTCATTCAACCTCATATAACCTACGGACTAGAGGTCTGGGGAACCACATACCGGTCTCATTTGACATGTATTCACCTAGCACAGAAAATGGCAGTTAGAGCAATGACCTTTAGTCATTTCACAGCACATTCATCCGATTTATTTCGACAGTTACACATTCTTGATATTTTCAAACTTCACAAATTACAAGTTAGTTCTTTTATGTACGAGTTAATTAACGATACCTTGCCTCATCATTTTTCAAATTACTGTTCCATTCCATCACACTGCTATAGTACTCGACATAAAGAGACAGGAAATCTTTTTGTACCAACTATCAACACAACTATGGGCAAACATGCAATATCTTACACAGGAAGTATTTTATGGAACACCCTACCACATGATATTAGATCAAAACCATCTCTTAACTCCTTCCGACAATCCCTCAAAATAATATTGTCAAACACATAAAAAAGATGCGTCCATAGACATGACGAAGAATTATTTCATGTTGCACAAGAATTGATGTACTATCGCCCTCAAATATGTGTTTTTAGATTAATCTAATAAGTGTATTCATAGAGGAAATGGACTTTGACTAGCAGTTTTGCTATTTTTCCATTTCCTATTTACCCTGTAACTTATGTATGAATTATATTGAAAAAACAGTTTTGTATATCTACATTGATAAAGGGTAAATAAATCATCTTTGATAAATCATCTTTGACATGATTTGAGGTAAAACGACAATCACAAGAAGTCGTCTGAAATGTTAGCGATTATGTTAGATGCTAGTTCGGACTTAGGTCGGGCCATATACACCAACGGCGCAGGGCGGGGTTGCTTAGTGTGGTAGTCACAGAATAAAATGGAAGGTATGACACGGTTTTGCCCTTCGGACCGTGAATTTCACACAGTATCACGTCAGTAGAGCGGTTTACCTTTTTTGTTTGATGCCTAAGTTCTAAACATGCGCATCGGAATTTCAGTCAGACTTTGGGCTCAAAACCTGTTCCCACGACTGTTTCGTGCGTATTGTGCGTAAACAGCGGTTTCTGTGTCAAAAATGGAACTTTGTTACGACTAGCATGTCCAGAATGACCAATATTTTGTATCCTGGACACATGTACTGGCGATAGCGATTGCTGTTTGTGGTCCTTTAAGGTCCATTTACAGCGCAATTTTTGGCTGAACAGTTTCTTTTTACTGCTATTAAACGATCACTTCATGGTACCGTGATTGGTTACCCTGTGTCCTTGTTTTAGCCTCGTTCTGTAGTGTTTCGCTGCCTCGTAATGTAGTGTCCCTTATACTTTCAGGGTACCGTTGCAATGACCAATCTTAAAGTGTTCTTGCACCTGTTTTCTGGCTCGATCATAACGTACAGAGACAAAGACAGAAGGCCGAGTTCGTCTGAGAAACATACTTCGGAGTTTTTCAAAAAATCGAAAATTATATTTTTCCCTCGCACAGTTAACACAGGGATGGTGACCATTTTGAATTAAAAATTTCCATAATAAAGTAATTTGTTTCTCCCGTACCCCACTTTGCACCATGACCCTTGTTTAAATCTTCCACTTTCGGGAAGCATTCTCTCGTTAAGCTAAGGTATCTTTGAATGAAGGTAAATTGGCAAACCCGGTCTCGGTTGCCCTGACTGTACTGCAAGGCTCCTATCCTTAAGTAGTCTGGTCCCTTACCCCATTTCTACCACTGGCTGCGCTGCTCACGAAAGTGGAGTCAGGTATTGGCCGCCATTTTGGTCAGAATTTGACTGCACATAATGAGCACAGTCACTACTCACAAGACAAGATAATGTGATCAGCGTTTATATATATATATATATAGTGGCAAGCCTGAACATTAGACGACTAAACATTAAAATTTGAAGTTCTTTGTACTGCTTCACTTCTAAGTCTCCGACGACACTGCGTATTTAAAGGTTATTTATTTAGCCGTGCACACATACGTAACAATGGCATAAAATGAAATATAAAACAAAAGAATTACAAAATTGAAAAACTTTGCAAGAAAGAGATGAAAAAAAAGCCGTTTCAAAATTGCATGTTATAAGCTTTCATCAGCTCATTAAAGAACTTTGCAGTATATGCATAAAGGAATCATCGGAACAAGATATTATGTATTTGAAGAAAGACACCTTGTCAGAATGTTTCAGTTGAGCCTGAATATCAAAAACAGAATTACAGTAATTATCTCTTAAACCTTGTGCAGGTGCACTTTGACAAATCATAATACAAATGAAATTCGTCTCCAAAATCACTTTTGCATAAAGTACAAAGTCTAAGGTGTCTGAGGATATTCTTATAACGACCGACTTCAACAGGTAAAATATGATTTGAAATTCTTGTTTTTGTTAATGCTATTCTATCAAAAGGATTTTGAAGAAGAGACAGGTACATCTCATATTTGAAAACAGTTTTAATCTTACAATAAATATTTAGTTTCTCATTACTTTCTATGGCTTTCTTCCAGACATCAACAAACTTTGCTTTCAAGGAATGTTTTACTCTCCTGATAACAGTAGACAATTTACAATTCTTCGCTCTCATTAAGTGTGAACAATTACAGAATGCGAAGACCGATTTAACAAAGTCTAAAAATGTTGATAGACCCTTACTATGCAATTTGTTTTAAGGTTCAAAAGCTACAGCAAGGAGACTATTGTTTTGTAGACTTTCTAAACGACCCCAATATTTAATCACATTGACGATAATACATAGCAGAAGTGGGAGACGCCCAAGTTCCCCAAAACAAGCATGGATGCATGCACTTTTATTGACACCATAATGTGTTTGCATGCCTTTATCTGAACAATCTCAAATTCACCGTTAGGTTTCAGAAAGTAATCAATAAATCTTTTTGAACTTACTTTCTAAACAAGTAACTCTCCCAAAGCTCTGATACATACAATAACACTGGTTTGACAAGAGAGTAAAAAAGATGCAATTGTAACACTACTGGTGTCCCGTTTTGAGAGTAATAGGTTTTCATAAAAGCAAATAAAGAACGCAGTGCTTCGGTTTTAAAGAAAGCCTTGCTTTTATAAAAATTCCAGATGGGATAAAAGTGATAACTAGGTAAGTATATGAGGAAACAATATTTAGTCTGTTATCGTAAATGTAAACATTATATTTTTGCGGATTAAAGTTTGCATTAAATATCATGATCTTTGTTTTCTTTATTGATATTGATAACCGCCACTTGGTACAAAAGGATTCAAGCAACCGGAGTGAGTGCTGCAAACCAGGCTGTGAGGTTGATAATAAGACAATATCATCCGCAAAAATAAGAATGGAAGTTTTCTATCAAGCAAAACAGGAGCATCTATACATTGGTTATGAAGTAAAGTTGCCAAATCATTTAAAAATAAATTAAATTAAGTGGGACTGAGATTACAACCTTGCCTGGTACTAACGTATGAACGAAATGAATTGATATAACCCGATGACAACTTGATGCATGACTTGGCATTGTCAAACATGCACTTTACAATATTCAAAAACTTACTACTAAAGCCTTGTTTTGATAATTTATAAAATAATCCTAAATGCCAAATACTGTCAAAAGCTTTCTGTAAGTCTACAAAGCATGTAAACAAATGCTTCGAACTACCTTGACGCTTGTAATACTTAATCAAAGACTTTAAAACAAAAATATGATCGGGTGTATGACATCCTTTTTGATAACCAATTTGTTCGCAACTGAGCAAATTTTTACTTTGAATAAAACTGTTAGCTCTGTTACTCAGAATAATGGTAAAAAAGTTTTCCTACAAAACTACTGATAGTAATACCTCTGTTATTTGAGGGGTCATCTTCTGGCTAAGATTAGTGGATTGGCACCATATACCCTGTGGCCCACAAAGTTGGAAATAACTCACAAATCAAAACAGCATTGAAGATCTTGAGTAGAGCTATCATTAAAATAGCTGAGCCGCTCTTAATCATTTCATTTACAATTTAATCATCGCCACAGGATTTGCCCGATTTCAAGGATCTAATAGCAGTTAACACTTCACTGGCAGAAATTTCAGAGTCAAGACGTTCATTACTACAGAACTCAAAACTACTTAATAGTCTCCTCTTAAATTTTGTTTCAAAATCAACATCAAAATGATGAGAGTGAATACCTTTCTGTGCGAGTGATTTAAAAGATTAAACTAAACGTCAGGAGTGACACTAATAATAGCTGAGGTGTCTTTATTTTCCAAAGTATTAACTAATTTCCAAGCTTTTTTCGGATCTTTTTTCCAGAATCAACAAAAAAAAAGACAATAAGTTCTCACTGAACGCTTACAATGTCTCAAGGTTTTAGTATACAATTTCTTATAATGGTAGAAAAAGCCTCTTAAAATTGGGTCATTTGGGGTTTTGTGTAGTTGCTTTCCCATCTTACTTATCTCACTTTTTAATTTGTGACATGTATGGTCATACCATCATGGCTTTCTAACTTACCTCTTTCTGTGATTTCTCTTTTTGAGATTCTTGCATGCAGAATGAATGTTTTTTAAAGTCATTGACCGGCATATCAGTGCCAGACATATACGTATCATATTTTCTGCTTGTTAGAGAATTAAGACAGCTCTTTACAACAGGGTTATTCAATCCCTGCACAAATTGACCCGGATTTGACTATAAATAAGAATGGGAAAATTCACTCTGAATTCAATTACTCTCAGTACTAACTACAAAATAAGGTAGCTTAAATCCTAATGAAATCATGCAATGATCTGGCAAATGACTTGGATAATCAACATGAAAATATTGTCAATGATGTAAAGCATCAAGACTAACAAGAACATATTCTACTGTACTGCAACTATTGGTATGATTATAAGTTGTCATTTCAAGACGATCACCATTAATACGACCATTTAAAATTAACAATCTACTTTCGGTGCATAAAGAAATGATTTTCTCCCATAAGAATTAATAACACAATCGTTATTATTTCTAGCAATTACAGAGTCATCAGAATCATTGAACATCAACAGGGATACGATTTGAAATATAATCATCTAGCGAACCATTACGTGTGTTATAATCGCCTAGAAGAATAACATCCCTAGATGAGAGAAAAGTGTGCAAAATCTCTTTCAATTAATTCAAAAGGATCCATATGTGTGGCTATCTTTTTCATTCTTAACATGTAACTTGAATTCACAGGTGGAAACTATACAAAACAAAATGAATAAGTAAATTTTTGAGATTGAAAAACTTCTTATCTAATTTCAGCAAGACTGCAAAGCCATGCTGTGTTTGTAACATTTTAACTCCAGCACGTAAAGAATGTTGAATGGACACACGAATGCCTTCAAAATGGTTTCTACCGATAACACCCATGGATCTATAAGATTAGAATTGTAACAATAATAGTTATCAATAGAAAAGTGCTTATCAGCAGATGACCATGATTCAACAATGCCAAAAATCTCAATTTTTTAACTCTATTAATGAAATTCACGTCTGAAAGTTTATCATCATTGAGACCATGGATATCACAACACGTTAGATTAATAATTGGCTTAGAAAAAGCCCTTCTTTCACAGTATACCATATTACATCATAAAAAAAGAAAAAAAAGAAAAGAAAAAGGGACAAATAAACGCATAAAAATCTAAACGTCAAAATAATCTAGTGAACTTCTGCAAGTAGCAAAACCTATATATACACACTAATGGTTTAACATTCAAAATATTTCAGTAAATTATGAATAAAATATTGCTTGTAAATGTCGATTATCGTCCTTGGTTTAGTCTTAGAGGGACGATCCCTCCTTACGCAGTCTTGGTAATCAAGACAAACCGGGACGGCGTAATGAATGAACAAGGAGTTGACAAATCAGTACACTTGCAGTGAAGGAAAGCTGTGTATATTTAATGAGTTGTACATGCCGAAATTCCTGAAACAGACTAGAGAATAATGCCGTCTTCATCTGATACCAGGAGACAAATAGTAACAAGGAAATGAGACTTGTGAGAGACGTGCGATATTTTATTGAAAATGTGAGATAGAGAGACATTAAAAGTCCACTGAGAAGCTACAGTGCATCAAAAAGTCTTTATTTTATACCGTCTTTACAGATTGTTACAAAGAAAAGACAAGAAACAAACCAAGATATTTCTATACTTATATATTTCTGTACTTATTCAAGTGAAGCCTGCCGTCTGTTTTGTAAACTTTGTAAACTCATTGTAAATTTGGTGGTTCCACAGCCCAGTGAAAGTTGAGAATGTTTGAACATGTCCTTCTCTGGACAGTTTTCGTGCTGTCTATCATTGGTAAACCAACTTTTGAAAGACCTGAGAAGATGGAGAGAGCTGAAAATAATCACAATAATACCATCTTGAACTTGAAGGGAAGACTTTGCTATGCAAATGAGGTAACTCATCACAATAGTAACATGTTGAACTTGACTATTCAAATAAGACACTTCAAGCACTGAGATCAACTGCAGAAATCCCTAATCATCTGTTTTTGCAAATTGTAAAACCTTGGCATTTTACGAAGACATAGGGGAAAAGAGGTGTCAGAAAACACATAGACAGACCCTGGTATGTCAGTAGAGGAGTGAGGTTTCAAATCTTTGCTATCCTTAGATAAACATACATTTGAATTGTGATGCTACTGTAGGTTGTGCCAAAGTTGCTTTGGTTGAAGCCCCAATAGCTGCGAATTATATGAATCTTTTTCATGATTTTATTTTCAAACCAACATTGGTTCGTGTAAATGTGCTTACTGAAGGACATGTATAGACGTATCACTGCTGCCTGATTTGGACCTCGACTATGTATTTTAACAAGTTATATAATAAACGGGTGCCGCACCCGTAAAACGGTTATATAATAAACGGGTGCCGCACCCGTAAAATGGTGCCCTCATAGAAAAGTACAAAAAATGCAGTATTTCGTGTACATACACATTGTAACCATTCAAGAAATAAGCATGATGTCATTTACTTGAATGCACCCACAAGATGGCCGACAGAATGTTGTCGTAATCGTTACTTTTTCTGTCCCATGATTGTTTTTTGAAAATAGCGGCAAATCTAAAATGATGGTAAAATGTTTGAATTTACATACCACTTTCGACACTAATGACAGTGTTATACGCCTTTTCAGTCTTTAACGGTTCTTATTCAAAAAAAAAAAAAAAAAAAACAAAAAAAAAAAAACAAAAACAAAAAACAAAACAAAAAACTCTCAGAAAACTGAGGATATATTGAGATCGGTTTATTACACATTCGCAGATATTGTGCCTTTAACGTGCGTTCAATCAGGAACAATGGAAATGTTTTCTGCGACCATCTTTGGAAAACAACAGAGACTTTGTGTATTATCACAGTGTTATACGCTGTGTAATAAATTATCACAGCTGTTTCGTGTTCTTGTAACCTTCTTAACTTGCATTTAGATGAAACCGTTCTTGTCACATCTCGATGGATTTTCATGTTGCACCTTTTCTGCTTCAAGCTCGGCTTGTCACATCTCGATGGATTTTCATGTTGCACCTTTTCTGCTTCAAGCTCGGCTTGTGCACACGGTCTCACCAGTGAAACTGATAGTTGTTGATAAGACAATAAAGTAGTTTCGAGCTGACAGTTCGCTTAGTCGGATGTTGTTTCGTCTACCAAATGTTGCGCCAATGTAATATGTCCCCACAGCGGACGAAGTTCGGCAGGGACTTATAGATTAAATCCCGTCCGTCCGTCCGTGCATCCTTTTCTCAGCCACCAGCCTTTTCTCAGACACCTGTGAAGCAATTTTGTAAAAAACTTGCATAAGTATAGTACCCTATGGTCTATAGATGCACGCCACTTGCTTTCACAAAACAATCAAATTAGCCCCCAAGGATTCACTTTTTTGGATATTCAGAGCTACATGCTCTGAATCTGAATCCAAAATTACCTTTGTATCTTCCGAATATGAATGTGTAAAGACAGTCAAATCAGTTTTTGATATTTCAAGGTATTTCTGGAAATAACAATAACTGATTTGACTCCAATCTGATGAGACGTGGTGCACATGTTGATTCACCAGAGCTGTAAATAGTGTGCAAATATATTTGGGGGTGTCATTTCGAATCATTGCTGATATGTACATTTGATGAACTTTCCTGAGTAGTATACAGCAACAAATTCAATGAGACATGGTACAGCTGTTGAACTCTCAGTACTGTAACAGTGTACAAAGACATCTAGCAGTATCATGTCAATTAAATGCTAATTTTAATATTTGATGACCTTTCCAAATTAATGCGAAAAGTCTAGAAATACTGCGTCACATTTGATGAAACTTGGTAAAGATATTGATGTCACAGTGTTGTAATAGCATACAAAGACGTTGGCTCTTGAAATTTCAAAATTCAGCTAATCTACAAGAAACTGGTCAAGGCATGCCTGAGTAATGGCTCTTAATATTACAAAAATCAGAACGCCAGACAACAGTCAAGAAAGGCATAGCAGTGTCAATATGTAATTGTAGCAAGTCTCCTCTGTAGTGAACAAAGAGGCCTTTTTGGTTCATATCTGGCGTTCTGATTTTTTAATGTTAAGAGCCATTACTCAGGCATGCCTTGACGTACTGAGCCAGTACATGGCATATCTAATTCTGTCCAACTTGATAAAAGGACATAACCCGATGCCATTCATACATATGTCTTGCAGTTAGGTGTTTCGTGCCCATTTCGATTTTCGTTTTGATCATATTAACTTCAATTTTGTTACTTCCATTGAATAATTCCCTATGCGGGGAGTATGTCATTGTCAATACTTGTTAATGTATAGACTTAAAAGATAAATTTGGAAACAAAGTATCAAACAAAATCTAGTATTAACAAAACATACAGCTGTATCTCACGTCAACATCTGTGCCAGGAGGTCTGTAATACATTTGGAGAAGCCAATCCACTGTTATGTTGGTGACATCTGATCTTGTCTATTCAATAGTTTGACAGCCAAGAGTACCAGGAATAACACTGCGCCGGCAACGGAGAAAAGTTCCGTTTTCAAGATGCCTGTATCAGCAGATGGATTTAGAAAAAGCATACGATTGTCAGCCTACTGTAAGGGATTAGACAGAAATAACACGCTTGGGAAAGCATTTTGAAGGGTCATGAAATTTCACGCATGCCTTTTTGGGAGGGTCACCATTGCACAACTATAAGAAGGCAATATGTGACTGATATAATTCTTTACTCAAAAATATATATTTAAGACATGAAAGTTTACTGGGCAAACTGTTAACAATTTGTTTCCAATCAATGAAAAACAAGCAATATCTGTGCATTTACGGACGTTTGACAATTGATACAAATATATTTGCTTTGATAAGATAGTTACAAGTTCATATTTGTACAAAAAATTTTATTTCTGAAATTCAACAAAAATTTTGATTCATTGTACATGACAGTCTATGAGAAAGCAATGAATATTTCGCATACAAAAGTAGCAGTAACTTTGCATTTTTAAATGTTTAGCAATTGATATTAATGTACTTGATTATATTAGGGTGTTTGAAAGTGCACATATAAACAATTGATTTTGGAATTTCACCGAAAATGTTGATCAACTTTACCTGCTTGTCTATTAGAAAACTGAAAACATTTTTCCAATATAAAACTGGCAATAAATTTACATTTATAGATGTTTGATAATTGATATTAATGTACTTGATTATGATAGGATGGCTTCAAGTACAAATGTATACAAGAATTTGATTTTGGAATTTCACTGAAAATGTTCATTCTCTATACCTGGTAGTCTATGAAGGAACTATGAAATGTGTTTTAAGTACTAAAGTAGCTTAATCTGTACCTTTATAATTGTTTGACAGTTGATATACATGTATCTGATTAGAATTGGATCTTTAAAAGTGCCAGTGTAAACAACAAATATGGTGTTCGAATTTTATCCAAAATATTAATTCCTTATCATGGTAGTCTAAGGGCAAACTATGAATCAGTTTTCCTAGAAAACTTGGTTTATCTGTATATTTATATGTACATGTAATCAAATATTGACTTTTAGGAGCTCTCAACAATTACGAGCCATACTATAGATGGAGGTAAACATTAAAGCTATTGTCCCTTTAATTTTGAATAGCCTATTGTAGTTCAAATAGTTGATATAATTATTCATTGTGAAAATCTTATCCTTTTTATCGACTTGAAACCTTGAATAAAAGTGATTGTTTGAAAGTTTACAAAGAATCCTTTGAAAGTTCAAAGTTCAAATGAGAAATAATAAGTCATTTAAGATATTATCGAGGACTGTGACTCGCTGGGGAGGGTCACTGGCTGTTTTTTGCGCACGAAAATTTGGGTGGGTCACTTATTTTCTCGCAAACACTTTCTTTTAAAGGGTCATTACTTTTCGTGGGCGTCATTTTGAAAAAACATTGGCCCCCTTTAATTTCTGTCCAGTCTCTAATAATATCGTCCTGTTGAAATTTGTTTGAGTGATATACATCCTAAAACATCCAATCCGAACGCCCATTTGACTCGATAACTCTAAACTGGGTGTGATTTATGGTGTATTAGAAAAGCTTTAAATGCCATGTGATTTCAAGCTGTAGAACATTTTTTGATTTTTTTCGCCGTCAAGTGAAGATTATCATAATTTAAATGTCTGAAGATACCTATGAAGTTTTTAAAAGTAGAAATATTGAATTGCAAACGTACACATTTGGCATACCAAATCTCCCGTCGTAAATAAATACAAAAGTACAGAGTAACATGTGGGAATGTTAACAGCAATTCCTTAGCACTTTGGGTATTCATAATGTCCTAATATGCCTATTAATTGCACAATCTGTTTGGTAAAAATGTATTTTGATGTTCTTTGTTACCCCCAGCAATCCAAACCTAAATGAAATTTGATTGTCCATTTAATCTATCAATGCACTTACTTCGTTGTGGATTAGGTTCGCATGACTCTCTTTCTTTGACAGCTTTCAATTCCCTGTCTCGTTCGTTCGGATCGAGAGGGAGACCTGTAAAATACCAGAATAATGATCTTTAGATCTTCTCACATGTGTATGTCAGTCGAAGCTTGATATCTTTATCTTCATTGATTAAACAGCAACCTCCTCAATTATTCCCAAATGTATCAGTTTTTGACACAACACAATATCAAAAAGTACGCAGCCAAAAGTCTGATTTCAGACAGAAGACACATTTTAGACAAATACATCAATGAAAAAGGTGATATTACGTTATTGATGCCCGAGATTTCTGTCAATTTGTTAAGTCGAATGAATCAAAATCAAACCTTGATCATCAATGTCTTCATAAGTATACCCCAAGTATTCCGATTTCTTGAAGAACTCGTCGTTAGTGTACACGGGGAAGAAGGAAACCATGTAGGAATAGCGATTGTGTCCCGTCGGAGTGAAATTTATTGGAAACGCATCACTTGTCGAATTGTGCCTTTGTAAACGAAATATAATATGTACAACAATGTTGATAAGCACTTTGCTACTTGATTTGTTCTTAATGGAGACAGTGTGCGAATAGTTAGGAAACGGCTGAAATTTGCTCGCTCTCCAGTTGTGAAAACTAATCTCTCTCCTAGATATCATACGTGTCTTAAGCAATGCCTATAAGTTGAACTTTAAAGAACTAACATGATTGCATTCATGCTTTTGTAAGGTTTACAAACGGCCGAGGGAGATCGTTATTTGATTTTATTTGACCAATCATAAACTTAGAATCATTCTTTATGTATGGTCAACGGCACAACTCCAGAGAAGACAGAAAGACAATACAGAGAAAAATAAGAATGAAATCATTTTGGTGGAATGATACTGAAATACTCACAACATACATCCAATGTAGTCACATGGCATTTAAGACTTGTGCCATTGAGAAAAACTCAAAAAGGACAAAGGAATCCCACTACTGCCCATAATGCAGTGGAAGTTTTTAGATATCGCCATCTATCGTGAAAGCAGTCTAGTTTTTGCACGCTTACCTTCTAAGCCACTTTTCGAAGATTCTGTCGACGTTTGTGTGATGAAGCAAGAATATCGGGTCGCTGGCTGATGTCGCTACCTTTCCCATTGTGCCTTCCAAGTAGAGGTGGATACGGTTGTGTAGTTGAGTACCTCCATTGGCGTGAAGCCCTGTCTTGCTCTCGGAATCTGCAAAGCCTTAAAGTTGGATTGACGGAAAAGCACAAAACCGTGAAAACGTGCTGTCGTAATCGAAACTCAGGCTCTATTCATTGTAAACCAATCATGTTGTTTTGACAATATCACTAATTAGGCAAGTAATATGACGACACCTACTTTACGCATTCGACTAAACACACATATTTCATTTTAAATTTGCCTCTGAAAATCGTTTCACATTTATTTCCTTATATCGACTGATGGACTTAGTCTGGTGGGCTTTGGTGCACCATGACACCTAGTTACAATAAATCAACTATGGATGCAGAATACTGAAGAAGCTGACGAGAATTCACGATTTCATTATCCAGCCATCATTAAAAAGATTGAATAATATCGTCGAAATGTACAAACCTGCTTTGTATTTTATCAACATATTGTCGATATTGTATTATATAGTTTACACTGATCAAACGATATGTTTGCATAAGTCTAATATAATGTAAAAGTAGGATGCAAATGCACAAATCAGTAGGAGTAAATTGAAGGAAAATAGCTTGATCCAATATCTCGTTTGATTAGACATCTATTGGATCAATAAAGCGTCTTGGGGGATTTGGGAACAATACAAGTGCCAATCAAGACTCTCGGTATGAATGAAATCACTCAAACATAGCTGCAGTACTTTTCGGTATACATTCTGCTCTTTGGTTAACGTGTTCAGAAAATAAAATTTAAATCCTAACAGAATCTGACCTCGACAGTTTAATTGGTGCTTTCACCCGAGCTCTACAGTACTGCAGAATACCTAGTTTATAAATTTAGAACTTACCTTCCAGTAAGTTTCGAAAACTGCAGTCTGACTCGGTCCACGTATTATCGAGAAGGTCATAGTTACGTGGAATGTCGTCATAGTTTGCAAAACCGAGGGCGTAATACACAGCCTCTTTGCTTGGCAGCTTTTGCAGCTCTGGTCTTTCGCTGCCGCCAGGGTTGCGCCTCAGAAAAGGTAAGCTTGATTCATTGACGTTATTGCTGCACAGTATGCCTTGTTCGGTGAGGCTTTCATAGTCAGCGCAAAGAGTTCGCCAATTTTTGAAGGGGCCCGTTAATGTGTGGTTGTTGTTTGCGTCACTTCCTCCAAGGTACTCATCGGTGCACAAAGCACAATCAATTTCTCCAGCCCAATCCCAATATGGTATTGTAAATTTATCGTCACCAGATATCTACCAAAATATGGAAAAAAATCTTCATATGATGAGTAAAAAATTACACTGGCCATATTCTTATATAGTTTTTGAGATTTATTATCACACAGTAGTTAGGCAACTTGTTTTACGTAGAATAATCATCCTAAAGTTGTCCAATCTTTTCTCTTACCAGACAGAACTGAACGTATCTACTTATCAATCAAGAAAAACAACTAAATTACCTTACGAACTGTAAGTTATGATAAATTCCCTCACTACTTTAAAGTCAATGGCCGTCATTACTGACACTACGGCTTTTGATCCGTGGACGAATCGAGATGGTTAATAACAAATTTTCATCACAGTTGTTGGTAGCAAGAGAGAAATTTTTTCATTACCTTCATTCAAATAGATCTGAACGTAGGATTAAATCAATGCGATTGTTTAAAACATCTATTAATTATTCGTGTACTAATAATTCTTTGATGGCTTCGCTTCGATAAATAATAATAATAATATTAATAATAATAATAATAATAATAATAATAATAATAATAAAGATACCGCAATTTTACGGTGTCGCTCAAATTTGATCAGAATTGGTACATACCAAAGATCAACAATAAGTGTTATTTCTATCTGTTCAGTGCAGGAAAATTATACGTTGATGTTATGACAAGTTCTGCACAGTACAACCAGAAAAACAACAAGAAATATTTAAACCAGAAAATTAAGAGTGACAAAAGAAAATAAGGTCTGAAAATTTAGGTACTGAAGGTCAACTTTAGCAACATGCATAGCAGAGAATCTTTCAACTATGGATGTACAAAAATAGACATCCATGGTTTCAGCAGATCTGTTAATATGTCACAGTTCATAAACAATGACAGGAAATGACCAATTAGCTGTTTAAGTTACTGCTACCACTCCCAAACAAAATAGGTACCCTGCATACAAATAGGTTAAAGGTCAAAATCCTCTTATTCAGATGTGTGGGTGATTCAGTTCACTGCCACCACTCCTGCACACTTGCAGTATTTCCCTTTTTCCTACCTCATTTGCAAATTTTTGACACTGATGTGTTCATTTGAACAAATTCACATCACAACCCCTACATCTACCTGTAAACCAAATACTGAGACGGTAGTTTTGGACTATGGGAGCCTTTGTGTGTGACGGACATACATCCGCACATACATACCCACAAATATATAGACGTACAGACGCCACTCAGACTCATCATATAAGCTCTTTTGGTATTTATATATAAAACCAAATATGAGCTAATAACCTTATTGTCCATTTCTGGAAAATTACCTTTCGCTTCACCAAAAAACACATTACAAATCGCAACATTTAGTGTTAAACAACGGTCCCTCCATATACATTGTTTGTAGTATCTCCTTAAAAACAATGAAATACATATGTCTGTCTCCGAAGGACAAGTATAATATATCAGTGTTCGAAAATACTGCCTGCCCGTCTGCCCAAGGCAGGTAAAAATGACGTCGAGCTGGTAAAAATTCTATCTTGCAATCCCGCTGGTCAGACAAGTTTCTCGTATGTTCCGACTTGAAGTCTGCGACGAGCATCAGAGACTACAAGCGGTACAGCAACATGTCCCATTGTCTACGTTCAAGGGCGTCATGAGGTTGAAAATTGGTCAGGCTACCTATACGTTACACGCACAACCATCGCGGCGACTCCGGCACCAGCCAAGCTAAGCACTTCAGGGTCTTGTCAGAAAAATCAATTAAAGGATTGATATTAGAAATTGATTAGAAATTGATATTAGAAATACAAAATTCAATGTTTTTTGTCAAAATATATTGCTTTTGGTTTGATTTTTCACCGTATGTTTTTCTTTTCAAGCTTGAACTCGCGTTCATCAAAACTACTCACTGCATGAGAATTCCGGTCAATCTGACCCAAGCCACTTCGTTATAAAACATGTACATGTGCTCGATTGGTCGTTAGGCGTGTGAGAGGGGATTTTTATAGAGACCCAGTACCAGAATAGACTCAAGAGCTCAACCATGTCTATGTTAATGATGATTTAAATCCATTTTCCCTCAATGTCTGTGTTTGACCCAACTCCTGCAATCGAATATCTGTCACTGGAATTAAACCTACCATCATTATGTAGAAAGCCAAGTTTCATGGAGAGGTACCGGAGAAGGACCAAGACATGGCGCAGGAAATGGAGGAACGGACTGTTGCAAAACTGCTAGATGTGGTGGAAGGGAAGCATGTGTAGATTTCTCTTTCCAACAAACAACAGTTCTGCTACTATCAATGCAGCTACTATAAGCGTTGACTCGGACTACGATTCCAATTTTTTCTGATTTGGATGTTTCTGACAGTAGCAACGTTTGAAATCTTTTTGTCTGGTGTAGATTTAAAATAATATAAAATATGATCGTGTTCTCCACGTGGTCAAATTTTAAAATTGAACTATGAATGTAATAAGTGTAGTTCACATGATAATCTCTGGCATTGACAATTATGGGTATATTTACAAAGATTTTTTCCAAAAAAAATTATTGTTCTCAGTGATAAAACTTCAAGAATTTTTACAGTAAATATTATTGTGTTTGTTTGTATGAAGGCCTGTATATGAATGTGGACAAACGAGAGTTAGAGATTGGGTTTCGTTCCCTACACAATTCTGCACGTAAAGTTTAAGGATCAAGAATACCCTGCTAAGCTTGTCAATGCGATTATTTGTAACGTTTATAGAAACGATTATTCGAATGGCTAAATATTGCAAATATTCAACAATTCTACTCAAGAACACCCATCCAATGGCAAAACCGGGGACAGGCTGTTCTCACACTTGGACGCTTCCCTCCCTATCACCGCCACGGGCCGATCAAGGCCTATAGTTTGTAAAAACTGGTGAGTGTGTCGTTAGTTTGATGCAAACCAGCTACAACTCTAAACATGGCTTAAACTAGTGCATTAACGATTATAGATAAAAATAACATAAAAAACCCTAAACATTACCCGATAGTCTAACTACCCAGATCTACTCGTTTGATAGCTAGCGACTCATATTAAAACAACTTTCAATTCGGCGATTTGAGTCTTCCATTTTGATCTTGAGGCTGCTATATTGTCAACAATTTTATTACGATAACCTGCTATTTTGTTACAATGAAATTATAAACAATAAAGAATGCAAACAGTAAACTTAAAAGGAATTTAAGATGGAAATACATCAATTAGTCACCAAAGAATCATCTGTAGAGCAGAAAGAAAGACTACTTATTTGCGTACACTTAGGTGACTTAGGGACTTGTTTCTAGATTTAATAACACGATTGTGATGTAAATATGCATTCGTTTGAAACAATTCTCTTTACCTGACATGAATATTTCGAGCCGTGACATCAAAACTGTTCATTTATTCGAATTCCTACACGCCCTCGGCTTTGTTCCCTCTAAAAAGGCAACCATCTTGTCTAGGCAAGTTGTATTTCTACAAGAATCAGAGGTCGCGAAGCCAATACGACAAGCCTCAGAGTCGCCAAGGCAAGATGTTCATGTGACAGATAAGTATACTTCAGAGAATGATATCATGCAGCGAATCATTTTCATCTCCAGAAAATATTTGAACACTGAAACTGCTTTTTGACAGGACGGATACTTATGAAAATTAAGTGACCCCCTCTGTGCTGTTTAAAAAATACAAGACCCACCCTTTGCAGTTTTCAAATTTAAGGTGACACCGCCGGATTTGCCGGCCCACCCCTGGCCGTAATAACTTAATGCTCCCTAAGATGGAAATAAATTCAACGCAATTACTGCACTTACTCGTACTTTTGACCAATGATAGCCATGCCTACAATAGCCCATACCTGACCCTGCCCTGCCAGCGGTAGAAATGGCTCAGGGGACCAGACTTCAACCCCGTTCAACAAAGCAGTGAAAACCAACATCTGCAGAAAATTCCCAAACTTGATTTAATATCAGGGAGCATTCTCTGTTTAGATAAGGTACGTTCAGTGAAAAATACTTGTAAATTCTTTAGGGTTGCCTATCGATCTAGAGTGAGATAAATGTCAGGAAGGACAAGCAGTCATACCTTTTGGATAAATTGAGTACAACTATTGCTTCATGATTACTTGTAGTATACTTATTTCAGCTTTGTTAACAGATAAAAGAAATAAAGCCCAGTTTTTACGAGAAACGATATGAAGAAGATAGTAAACATGTCGATCACTTTTTGAAACCTAGCAGCAGCCGAGAACCCGAGCTGCTATCGAAAGAAATATGCACTACTCGTCCTACCTGTTGTATCGCTCTCTCCAAGTTTAGCAGGTAAGCTCTCGTGCCATGTGAGAAACGCCGGTCCTTCATGTGAAAAGTCAGCAAATGTTTGGCTACCGTCGGTTTCGTTTGGCATTAACAGATTTTTTCTCCCTACGTAATAATGGTACCACACAAATTGGTCATACACGTTGATTTCATTAAACTGAGGGTTTCTCCCATCGTCCATATCTCTGTAGAGCGTTGTCGGTATCATATAATCACTCACTGTATCTTTGGCCATCTGTAGGTACAGTTTGAATTTGTCAACTTCCTCTTTGTCCATCTGTAAAATGTTACGACGGATTCTCTGCTCTCGTACATCGCATCTTTTTCCAGTCCACCCAAATTTGCAGTAGCCACAGTAAGCTCCTGCGAAATTTCCTGAAGATAGTAGAGATGATAGCCTCGTTAAATGAAGGTAAAACTCTATCGCAAAGCAAAATTATGAGAACTTAAAGAATTTAAAACAGTAAAAAAATTAGCAAATGCCAATACAAAATCAGCCAGAGAAGGCTTGAAAGAAAAGTAAAGGTTGAAAAGTAGGGAAAAAAATAATGTACAAAGTATCAGGTAAAAAAATAATGCTACCATATCAATCTTCTAGATACCCCTGGATATACCAGATATGAACTGTAAATGCTCACGTGTTTCATTGTACATGTATATTGCAGTTATGTGTAAATTTGAACCTTTGACACATGTTTGCAACTTCATTGAAAGTATTTGATCAACATAATGAACAGTATTCACCATAGATTAAACTCTATAGGTCATTAAGTATTCAAATACGCAATTAGCTGAAATAGAAATAATTAATTTCTTTGACTGCTGTCATTGTATCACCACTTTATATAGCAAGTGTAATTGCCTTTGGTCAAGTCCTTCAAACTATATATTCCAAACTTTGAAAGCTCATTAGATATGCAAACTATTAATTAGCTGACATGAAAACTTAAGTGCGAAATGACTTTCAATATTGGTATAACCTGGTATAATCATCAATGTACATAGCATGTTATGCCAACTTTGATCAAATAAATCCAAGTATGTATCCCTAATTAGGAAAGTTCATTAAATATACACATTAGGAATTGGCTGAAGCAAAAATGCTTTATAATGTTAGCCTACATAATAGTATCTTTAATGTACATAGCAATTTTCATCAATTTTGGTCATGTAAATTCAAATATATATCCCTAATTTCAAAAATTCATTAAATATGCAAATTAGGAGCTGGATGAAGTAAAAATGCTTAATCACTTTCAATAATGTCGTATCGTAGCATCTTTAATGTACATAGCAAGTTTTGTAAACTTTGGTTTAGTCAATACAGATAAATATCCCTGATTATGAAAGTTCATTAAATATGCAAATAAGGCATGGCTAAAGTTAAAATGCTCAGTGACTTTCAATAATGTTCTATCATAGTATCTTTAATGTACATAGCAAGTTTCATCAACTTTGGTCAGGTCAATTCAGATAAATACCCCGAATTGGAAAATTCACAAAATATGCAAATTAGGAATTGGCTGATGTAAAAATGCTGAATGACATTTAATAATGTTTTATCATAGTATTTTTAATGTACATAGCAAGTTTCATCAATTTCGGTCATGTAACTTCAAATTTAAATCCTTAATTTCAAAAATTCATTAAATATGAAAATTAGGATTTGGATGAAGTAAAAATGCTTAATGACTTTCAGTAAGGTTAAATCATAGTATCTTTAATATGCATACCACGTTTCGTCAATTTTGATCGAGTAAATTCAGATATATACACCTAATTAGGAAATTTCATTAAACATGCAAATTAGTAGTTATCTTTCACGTCACCCCTTAATATCTTTCAAAGCTGATATATCTTGGTGTGATCAACATTTGTAGCGAATCTCATCAAATTGTGTGCAGTCGTTGTCAATATATATCAGTTTTTTCTAAAATCATTAATTATGCAAATGAGCAAAAAGTAAGCAAGCCACACCCACCAAAAACTAATCACTTCTTGCCATTTGCAAACTGAATCTATGTACCAGATTTGATTCTGATCTGATGAGCCGTTTTTGAGATATTGAGTACGCAGACAGACAGACAGACAGACACAGACAGACAGACATCGCTGCGACATATGCTCACGTGTGTCAACACGTGAGCAAAAAATGAACCAACCGTTGGTATTGACCATACTTTACATAAAGAGCTACAATGGCCAGATGGCAGGAAATGTAAACTATTTGAACTATTTACAACCATGAGGATTTTTAAATTAATGCTATCAGTGCTACCATTCGAATATAAACAGCACTTAAGTTAGTTACAAACAGTAAAATGCCTTCCACTGTGGGAGTGATTATGACACCTGGAATTTTCCTCGATCCAAATTTCTTATAAGTCTTTGTGTGTCTTACTTTTTGCGATGAAAAAAATAACTTCAGCTTTGTTTTCTGGATCAACTTTACCACAAATTGATACGAAATGTGACAAAATTATATTCACAGCTTTCAACAGTGTCTCACAGCATATCATGGATTGTTAAAGGTCATTTAAGGTCACAGACTTAGAAAATTACCTGAACTATACCACTTTGGGAGTTTCCTAACATTTTTAGCAGACGATTTATCTAATAACATCCCGCAGAACTTTTATACTATAATACAAAGCTATATGACAAATAGTTTGGAGGACAAGTTTTCTTGGCCAAAATAACAAAATTGTCTTAAAATACAAATTTGCATATTTCAGGACAATTTCCACATAGCCAGCTATTGTTATCCCTGGGCATCTTTATACAAAATAGAAAAGCTATCTGTCCAACGGTTTTAAAGAACAAAAATAAGATTTTGACCAAAAATGACTAAAATGGCCCTAAAACGGTAATTTTGCCAATTTTGTCGTAATATCATTAAATTTGAAGGATAACACCCTTCAATACATCAAACCCAAATTTGAGATCAATTGGGCCAGTGGTTTCAGAGGAGAAGAAGTTTTACTTGAATTGAGGGAAATAACAAAAAATACAAAATTCATGTATATATATGATGTACGTAAAACTGTATAAGGTCCACCTAAGGTACTTGCACACTAATTTTCAAAGCAATCAAAACAGCAGATCTTGAGTTATTAATGTTTGACCATTTTCACATTTCCTAAGCACATTTGAATAATTTGGACAATGCACACTTCATTTGAACAAAATCCCATTTATGGCCCTGGATGTGTCTTCACACCAAATATCAAGCTGAAAAGCGCAGCGGCTCGTGAGTTTTTGATGTTGACGGACATACTTTACTCACATACATACCTTACATACATACATTCATACATTCATACACACATACATACATACATACATACATACATACATACATACATACATACATACATACATACAAACATACATACATACACAGAGCTCGAAATTAGCGGTGTCCCGCGTCCACAGACTACCAATTTTCCATGGGGTTACCAAAATCCATGAATAGTAGTCCACACTGACTACCAAAGCCTGAGACCTGAAATTCAGTCTGCACTATGCATGCCATGCCTGGTCCGTCACTTGGGACGAGCTATTAAATTAAATGCAGTCAAACCCAGCTGGACACAGAAAGGCCAGACTATGACTTTATTATGCAAATGACGAAGACGACCGGTCGTGCGGTGGAACTTCGCAACGAACTTTCAATATCTGAACTGACGCATTGAATGACAGGCACAGGAAATGATGGCCATGAAAACGTATTTTCGGTGCATTTTGATCGTAATCACAGAGTAACATAGACAGAGTGGCAACAGCTATTGTTTAAGGCGTGAAGCGGTTACGTAAGCAATCCATGTTTGCCTCGCCTCACGAAGCTCTTGGCTCTCTTTTCCAAAGAGTGCCGACCATGCACCCTTCGGTAATTTTCGGATTTTCACCAATTGTTAAGCGAAAGTATGTTCGACAAAGTTTGTGTTGTTGTTGTCGTGTGGTGCTGATCGGAATTGATGTGCTGGCAAAAACGGGAGTGTTTTGAGCTTCAGGAAAGTGGGTTTTACCGTTTTAAAAATTCCTCTCATATTGTTATGAATATATAATGAGTGTGTTTGAACCAAATTTGAAAGTCTTTTATCGATACTGTCTGGTTTTACTCAATGGTTTACGGTCAGTCATACTGTCTTTACACGTGTGTCAAGAAAGGACATGTTTATGAAACTGCTGGCGTGTTATGTTTTGATTGGCGTGAAGCAGTGTTTCTGGCCTGAGAGCTCACAAAGTAACCATGGTTGCTACGCGACTGGCAGTACGATGCCATCTCGTCGTATTTTTCGCATAATCTCGTGTAATTATCAACCACAAACAAAGCCTCCAAAAAGTTTAACACCTTTGAAGCTCATTTTAATATGAAAAGCCAATAGTCAACCGAGACGACCATGGAACAAAAGGCATGCAAGCGTTGCCACTCTGTCTATGTTCCTCTGTGTCGTAATGTATCAATCACAATCACACGGAAATTATGCCTCCTCACCACAGAAAGTGTGTCTCAATGCTGAGAAGGTCGTGTTGTTGTCATGACAACTATCAAACTTTGCATACAACTCTGAGAGTAAAACGGGTTGTCAATAGGTCACCAAACTCTTAAGTATCATTATCGTCTATTATACCCTTATATATATTTCCTTTTCTTGTCTGGCGAAACAGAAAAAAGATATCCCTGAACTAAAATATGCATGGGTTACCAGCCATTTTCACTGGGCTACCAACTTCAGAAAATGGTAGCCCAAGTGGACTACCAGGGAAAAAAGTTAATATCGAGCCCTGATACATACAAAAAAACATACATACATACATACATACATACATACATACATACATACATACATACATACATACATACGCTCCGACTTCAGCCTCTATGATAATCTCACATTGATTTACCATACGTGAGCTAAAAAGGTGAACGTTTTAAGTGACTTACCAACACAGTGACAAGTTCGATTGAAAAAAGTTGTCGGCCACTGAAAACGCTCCGTATCGCCGTTTAATCGGTCGGTGACATCCGTCACTTGTACTTGCAGGTCTTCACAACGACCCCGACCAGGTCCGCCGCACTTGTCAGTCGTCCCGCTGGCTACAGGACAACATTCCTTGGATGAAAGGATCTCGCTCGAGAGACATGTCTTCGGAAATAATGCGTGGTATCTTTGAAACAGTAAGAAAATAAGACACGACAAGAAGGTGAGATGGCTGCTTGACGCTCCTTCAATCATAATCTTGCTGCTCGAAATGCTTCTATCTGACGATACAATATAATCAAGTGCTTCTGCACACATGTCGCATTTGCCGAGTTTTTAGAACCTTCTGACAGTTCCACGCCTTGCATCACATTCAATTCAAATTCAAATTATAGAGTGACGTATTTTTCGTCATAGGTCGCGGAGGATATCCATCATGCATGACGTTTTCATTGTAAGAACAGTCTATACAATATCAGCAATCTTTATAAAGGTTCTTTTATTTAGCTGGGTCAGTGTTTACGTGTTCTGGCGCAGTTTTAAATTACAGACCTTAGCTGCTGACTTGCCCCTTTCGATGTCTGGTATGCACACATTGTGTGCACAGAACGCATAGGGTTTTTCTCACTTTAGATTACAGCTGGCATGGCAAGAGAATAAAAGACAAGTGACCACCAGTACATATTACAGTTATATATTTTTACTAACTGCACACTGGACGAGAAATACGTTTCGTACAAATGTGAACAAACCTTATAACAGATTCCGCTACAGCATATAGAACAACTACTGTAACAAATGAATTTTTATATGGTGAGATATCTCACTGATCGAAAGAAAGCTAAAAGCTGTTTCGTTCACAGCCTTATGTAATCTGAGGAGAGATATTATCACTTTTGAGAGACCCTGCTGTTTCTGTAAGATAAAAACACCATGCGTTTCGATGTCCGGTACGGAACGGACATCGAAACGGGAAGATAAGCAGCATAGGCCTGTAATTTATAACTGCGCCAGAACACAAAAACACTGACCCTGCTCAAACAACATTAAAAAGGTTGTTTATCGACCCCCAAGTTGCCCTATGACCGCTGAGGAATTTCCTGGGTCAGTGACTATGCGATACCCGCAGATGCCACATACAATAAGGTGCATTCATGTTTAAAAATAGATCTCACCGTCTGTGACAACGTCGCGGGCGCTCGTTAGCTGGATATTCTGCTACATACTGGTGCCGCCAACTAATCTGTCTGTGCAAAAAGGTGTTCGTGCGCAGTTTTTCAGCGAGCGTGTAAATTTAAAAATAAACCAGCGGGCGAAGAGGAAAAAAATCGATATTTACTGTGGGCGGGAAAGAAATTTTTTTTTCAGCGGATGGAGAGAAAATGTTTCGACCGTGGATACCGAAAAATACGTAGAGGGAGGGGAATGCTGTCGTTGATAGAACTTGAGGGAGATTAAGCGCCTAAATCAGAGTGGAGCAATGTTTCAAGGTCGAAATGATAAGCCTTTTTGCTAGAACAATCTTGTGTTGATCTGCCACATAGGTAGCTGTGGGTCCATAGCTGTGGTGTTTTCAGACGGGATTCCTGCCTTTACGGGCTGGTTTTGACTTTTACGATTTTAACCCCGCCACCACAGCTATGGGATATTCCATAGACTAGCGTCCAAATCCGCCGCAAGCACCCTTTGCGCAAGTTTGCTCGACGATATTTCGAAAAATTTTCCATCCAAATTACAAATTGCCAACACTCATCGACAGCTTGGTTATTAGGGACTCACCAGACTAGAAATCCGCTCAAAATTCACTGAAATATCGCCTTTTTTCTAAGTTTGCGCGACATGACTACACGTAGACCGCCATTTTGCTAGCGTAAAACTGTTGGTCGAGGATCCCTGCAGTACGTCACTACAGTGACGTAGGGCCGTGACCTCTCAACTTCTGAACACAAACTAACTTACGGCCAGCATCCGCGCGGCGCGCCACGAATAATTATAGATCCTAGGACTGAACTTTTTTCCCCCAAGTAAAAGTTTGGTTTCAGTTTTGTGAGACTGGGAGTGTCCATAAGACGAACGATGGTCATCGATATCACACGATGAATCTCTCAGTTGTGTTTAGAAGTTGAGAGGTCACGGCCCTACGTCACTGTAGTGACGTACTGCAGGGATCCTCGACCAACAGTTTTACGCTAGCAAAATGGCGGTCTACGTGTAGTCATGTCGCGCAAACTTAGAAAAAAGGCGATATTTCAGTGAATTTTGAGCGGATTTCTGGTCTGGTGAGTCCCTAATAACCAAGCTGTCGATGAGTGTTGGCAATTTGTAATTTGGATGGAAAATTTTTCGAAATATCGTCGAGCAAACTTGCGCAAAGGGTGCTTGCGGCGGATTTGGACGCTAGTCTATGGAATATCCCATAGCTGTGGTGGCGGGGTTAAAAATCGGAAAAGTCAAAACCGGCCCGTAAAAGGCAGGAATCCCGTCTGAAAACACCACAGCTATGGACCCACAGCTACCACATAGGAGGAACGTCTGATCGAAAGATAGCGCTGCGTCATATGTTTGGACAGCGGTACTCGGACACGTGATGACACGGATCCCTTGTCCTATTACGCCTCCAAGGGCACAATTATGAAACTGAGTTTTGCTAGGCTGAGAGAAGTGACATCGGCAGTGGGGATCCTCTGTCTCCGCAACCAACCGGTAAACCGTTAGGCGATGTCACGTGAAGACTTCTGTAAATCTGATGAGCAGCTTTTAAAAAATTGTTTAAAATATTTGTCATAATTGGTCTTCGAAAGAACTTTTCATTTAAATCGTTACACAAGTGCATAATAGTAAAGCAAATTGTGGACATAATTTCTTTTTCTCACTAGTTTTCATTGGTCTGCGCAAACGTGCAGTAATATCAGACAATTTATAAGTTGTGTTGAATACATCGTGTATATGATAAAGGTTTAATTATTTATTTAAGTTGCAGCAGAAGTGTTTTAAAGTTGTCTCTTTGACTAAACGTATGTAATCTTATACATAAAAACAAGCGACGCAAATAATGTATTTTTCCCATCGTGAATATTATACTACATGTTTTCAAATCTACCCTTCAACTTTGTAGCAGTTACATATTTGTGTACATGCATTTGACTTTCTTGTATCTACATGTTATGTAAGCCTGCAATGGTGAACAGACAGGCTCTTTGAAGCGGCATTTCTACCAAAACAATTGCAGTACAGGTACTGCCTATAAGGATTATTCTGCTTACCATAATATGATAACACAATGTGACATTTAACCTGTATTTAGGTGTTACATATCCGATGTCTGTTTATACTGTTTCAAATTTCTTTGCTTTGTTTCAGAATTCAATTGATGTAGGTACACTGGAATCTTCACTTATGTCTTTTGCAGAATATAAGTATACATATATTTGGTTCTGCAGAATTTCCAGAAATTCTTAACTTTTTCTCCGTCAAAGCATCAAAGTATTCCTAGCTAATAACTATAAACATAAAGAAAGTCTGTGTAATTTATACAATCATTTAAATATACATCAATTATTTTACTTTGGTAGGGGAGGCTGATTTAATATATCTTACTAGAAATTTTGTAATATTGCTGAGCGAAACACTGATCATGAGACTGTCACGTAAATCTAGAATGTTGCAAAGAATTCAGTTAAAATTTTGAAATCAATTTAAGAGTAATTTTCAACTCCTGTTCAAGACGATCAGTAAGCCCATTACACCATAGTATTCTGTGTAAAAAGAAAAGATAAGCTTATGCATCGGACACCAGAACCTTACATATAGCTCAGTTAGCATTCACTTTTAGCATGAAAAATACTCAATCATAAAATGTATCATTTTTTCACATAAGCTTGGAAATTCCATGAATGATATGGAGCATTCTTGCTTCAAGATGCAAGTCTACTTTAAAAATGACGGACAGAGCGATTAAATCGATTGAATACACTTGAGGGGATTTTGTTATATGTGGTATGGTAACGTATTCTATCTGTATTACTAGTGTTGTACTAATCAAAACAGAGTTTAGTATTCGATCAGCCGATACCCTGGTTACAAGCGTAAGGGGCTGTATCACTTCAGTTCAAATGTTCATCATTAATTGGAGACGGAAACGTTACACATATCCTTTTTGTGATCATCGGAGAATAAGTGCTGCAATTCATTAAAGTTCATGTCTTAACATAATGTTCATACGCTTTATTTAAAACTGCTTGAACTTAAAACAGATAACTACTGGAATATCAGACTGTCAGGGTTACATTGCCGTTCTGATATAACTTTTTGAACATGAAGTTAAGGATTTAGAAAAAAATGTTGGCACTATTGTGACCATTTTTTCGAATACCAGCGCTCTCTGCACTGTCCTTACCACAAATATCCATTGAATAATACTATTTCGAATTCTGCGTTGTTTTCGTTGTTGGGGCAACGCATGCATTATTTGTCAATAATTTTTATAAGTGCGCAAACAAAATTTGTTTATGTGAAGTATGCACTGCCGACAGTACAAAGACCTTTCTGCGAATGTATGACATAAGGTTCAAGCCTCTGACACTGATATAACTGATTTAGTCATCGCTAAAACTATCGAGATCGTCTGATCTTGCACCAACGGCACAGTGCGGGGTCATAGCGTGGGCGTCGTGGTGCTATAATAAATACGACTGTTTTTACATCGGTTGTCAGTTAAATAACTTTTACTTACAGAATGTCAAGCCTTCACACAATAAGTAAGTCCTGGGATAAGGTGTCAGTAGTCTGCAAATTCGAAATCCCTTCTTCTGTTCTCGCCTTTAAAATAAAAATTACTTAAGAAGCATAAATTCCTTTACATTTGATTGTTTCCGTAAAAGGCCAGTATATATTATAGATATATATTCTACGAAACCTGATCTTGTTCTACGAATGATCTGAAATAAATTACTTGGTCAAAGTTTTATTTCATAAACAAAATTGTATTTTGATATCTTTTTGTTACGAAAAGGCCTAGCGATATATATAATCAAACTAGACTTTAGCATTAAAAATTTAGTTGATGTATACAGCTATTTTTATTTTAATCTTATGTGCATTGGCAGCAGGAGTGCAATTCTACATTTGTCGTGTATTTACTGTTAATATTTCCTGACGTTTTTGAACTGAGAGAATGCCAAACGGCATTTGCAAGTGAGAATGGTACATGTGCAATATCAAAGGCTTTCCGGTGCACATTGATTGAATATAACTGCATTTCGACGTGCACCACAATAAACTCCTATGGGGGATTACCCAGAAGTACTGTCCACTGGTATGCCCTGAAATTCAATTTATAGATTTAATGAAAGAATTCGTGAAAGCCTGGTTTTACGACGACAAAAAGTAAAGAAAATGTGCATATTGATCGCAGACCATGCAGACATGGATTTGATCTTTACGACTTTACAAATGGTGGTCAGTGATCACTTGTATTATTCATACTACAAAGCACGGTTGCATTTCCTAGGTACTACGGTTGGTTGGATTCGTCGGGAAAGTAGGAAAGGGTTAAACAATATCAAATTTAAGGGAAATAATGTGGGCTATAAATTGTTGGGTTAAAGTATACTACTACTACTTGATGAGAAATGTCTGGTGTGTTATACAGAACACAAAACTCATTCATAAGCCAACGCTGCCCGAAATTTCACAGACTGCCGGATGAAAGTTGAATTTTTTCCACATTTGTTCCTTGACTGCATCCTCTGCCAGAATAAAGGCAATATATTTTACTTACCGTCGCGATAAACATGGACAAACAGCTAAAAACAGGTACACAACTGCAACGGGCGATGTCGCCGTCATTTTGCAGTTGTGCCGAAAGGGTTGTACTGCATCAACGAAAAAACCTTGCTGATTGGCAAATCTCCTTGTGTCATCATCTTGGGCGTATCTAATCGACCAACTGAAGAGTACAGAGAGAAGATACTAAACCACATTGTGTTGTGTTGCATGTGGCCTTGAAAGTTAAACGTCGAGGTCATGCTGACATAATGGCCTACACTGCCAAACTTTGCGTCTTGCTTTTCATTCAGGATATGTTCCTATGTTTCGGTTATTGGATTTTACATGTAAATTCATCCAGGGGTTTAGTCGGGAAGAGATGAATCAACCTTAACTCATGATTGAGACTAAAACAAAGGCATTTCATCTTTTCCCAATGTCTCTTCTCCGGTAAACAGAAGCTTTCTATGAATACATGTATTTAGTTATTGGTGAATCAGGTATGAAGATTTAGATAGGTGTCCTGCTGACCATTGACATTTCAGTCCATCTGAAATTTTGACCATTACGCGAAGAGATGATATGCAACGAATAGAATTAGCTTCCTCTCGGGGTCACTGTAAATGTTCTATTCTGGTAAACTTTTCAAGAAGACATCAACAGACAGGAGAAGAGATATATCGTGTATTCATGGCGTAAGACAATCGGGAGGAAATTAACTTCTGAACTTTGACAACGTGATAATATAGAAATAACGGGCGACGCGCTGACCATTAACGTTATTTGTGGGCAAGGGCGAGAGGAAAGCCAAAATTAACGGGCGAGGCTTGCCGAGCCCGTTAATTTGGCTTTCCTCGAGCCCGCGCCCATAAATAAACGTTAATGGGCAGCTCGGAGTCTGTTATTTCAATTATATTATCGTAGAACCCCGGAAAACCGTAAAAATTTACGAAAATTTCCCATGCGAACGACAGCGGGGCCCAAGAACCTGTTCATGAGTAGTGTGCACGCTGCAAAAATTTTGCAAATCCGGAGATTTTTTTTTTTAAAAAACGTCTGAACTTGGCCAACAAATGCTCCATTTTATTTTGTGGTTGATTATGATCTTTGTACAAATCACAATTTTCGTTTAAGCGGTAAAGTTAATATGTGTACGATATTATTCATATTCACGGGTATGAAAACAAACCATTACTGTGTATTTGTGGGCAGTCACGTGGTTCAGCTCGACCAATCAAAATGGGACGCCCAGGGCATGGTAATATAATTTGTGACAATATGTCACGTGAAGAAATTATCCATTAGTTGAAGCAATACTGAGATAAACCTAATTGTTCTTTGTTGTTCAAACATTTCATGTATATTGCTTTATTTATAGTCCTCTTCGCCACTTGACCCTTTGTTCTCGCAATGCATTTAATAACGTCAATCCATCGCACTCCTATTGTTTTCATGCACATTAGTAAATTGCCACAGTTATAATCATTGTAAAATAGTATAACCAACACCCTTCTACATACACATCAATGACATATCAAAAAGTGTTTGCTTTCAAAATTAAATAAGATAAAAGCGTGGCTGTACACTAAATTGTACGTGAATAAGTCGTACATCACAATTATTCACGTAGAAATTCACACGAAAAAGATTTATGCAAATATAAAATTCACATTTTTACTGTCATGTTTGAAAAAAAACTTGCTCTACATAAATTCAAATACAGCAGCAAGAAGATTCGGTATCATCTTTCAAAATTGTACCCTCTACTTTGAAAAAAGTACAACCGAAACACGACTCAGTTGCGTCAATAAATGTATTGCAGTAAGAGCAGCGACTAGTGTCAATTTTACTACTCTTCATTCCCGAACTAGTTATACGTTGATCTCCGTTGCAATCCCAGGAATCCTATACTGCGATGCCCAAATATATCGTCGTACTTTTGAACGTCGAATCATAGATAACGTCTATATGCTAACTGGTTCGTGATCCTTACGAGCTTCAGACCAAAAGTTTGAGGTTTGCATAGTAAAACCACGAAAACTCGTGGTATTTCCCATACTACACACAGGTCTGTCAGTAGATTCTATCTATCTGAGATTGTCCATCACAGATAAGCCACAAAAAAAAAAAAATAAATAAAAAAAATTTTGGCAAGCCATCAGAACGTTATTAAAAGAACCATACAGAGAATCTTATGATTTTTAAAGGAAGAAAGAGCGGTATTATACAATATAATATTCTACTATATTAAATTTGCAAGATATAGTCGGGGCAATCTTGCGAGGAATGCATATAGATGTTACAGCTGGAGCGCAGTTTTGTATGATCACACCAGAAAATTTTGCACTAAATAAGTTCATGCATGGAGGTAAAAGCGTTCGTGTAACATAAGGTCAAGGACGTAAACTTTGAAAGGAACCCGGAGAAAATGGATACAAATGTTGTATCGGATAGCGAATCGTGATTAATCTTTAGAGTCCGCCGTGCCTTTCGCACAGCACGCATTGGACCGGTCAGATTACAATAATGTATTGACCTATGGTGCCCTGGCGAGATGACGCAGACGGAAATGACGATAATGTGTAAAACTACAAAACTATTTCTAGAGAGAGAAGCCAACGATTTGTGTCAGCAGCCTTGCCTAGGTCAATACCAGCTATTGGAATTGCTCATCTTGGATACTGATGGAACACTTCCTCTTTTGAATGTGGTGACATCGCATCTTTATCCGGCATTGTCCGGGCTTAAGAAAGGGTATAACAAAAGACTGAATGAGTACTTAGCCTAGCAGGGGTATTATTAACTTCCTTATGAAGGTCTCACTTACTGCCTCATGATTTCCAATATTCAATGTGACATCCTCAGTGATTGGTTCATTCTAAACAACTAACATGATATATACTCACCATGCCAGAATTACACTGCCTCACGTGACCACGACAGCTCGGCCAAATCGGAGTTGAGTCTTGTCGGTGCACTTAACTTACACTCTCTTCAACCCTCATCATTTTAATGTTTCCTTCCTCATGTAGTGAAGACTAACGGTGGACATCTAAATGCTGTGATGTTTGCATAATTCTTTACAATGCCGTGCATCTTGTAGATACCGATCAAGAACAAGAGGGATATTATCAAACATCTCTAAAGGGTAAGTGTAGTAGCCATGAACCACAACAAATGGAGAAGTAGATTTCTTTATCCATTTCTCAGGACAAACTCAGGACAAATTTTGGTGAAAATATCGTGTTATGCTCTGTGCGCAAATGAAACAATGGATTCGAAGTACAGTTAATGAATGGACAACTCCGTCGAACATTTCTCTCAAATTAAACACACCTACATAAATTTTCATCATACATACACCTGTCATTTTCTGACTCGTTTTGGGAAATAGACCCAGTCGCAGTTGGTTGGTTACAAGTAATAAAACGCAGCGTGCGGTTTTGAAATGACGGAATATCGTCAAATGTTCAACGATTTGTCATCCACTGTATTTGTAGCCCTAGAGTTGAGCCAGAATATTAGTGCTATCTCCTTTTGCCATGAAGGCAACGGTTTCATACCGTGTATAGCTTATCAGTCAAGCAGAATGAACAAGGAACAAGTGACTAGATTTTGTATAAAACGTCTTAAAATGGAAAATGACGCGACTAATCAAAAGTGAGGTCACTGGCTTATTTGTTAGTCCGTGACCCCGATATAAGTTCCGCCCAGCTCACAAGGTGAAAAAGCACCAAACTGATTCGGCAGAAAATTAGATTCTAAATGTGAATAATGTTATAATGATTGGTAACCCGGACTCATGGATAACATTACACAGACTGGACAATTAAACGATCTTTGAAATGCTTCGTGAGGGGACTAAATAGGTGCATAAATAAAGCTAGTGTGTAACAGAATATGTAATTTACCGTATTAATTATTTTGTAAATAGAACTGTTTGCTTTTCCCTGTAGTCTAAGGTCAACCTCTCGCTGAACTTCCTCGCGGTCTAAGCATTATTAAAGGTAGAAGGCACCACGGAGACAGATATTCGGATTCTCAAATTTCAACGGTTCTTTTCTAATCTATCTCTTGTGTATGCTTATTTGGAAACCTTCTCTTCATTAAATCTCACTGTCTTATTTTGTGAGAATCGAAAATGCATTTTTGTCGCACAGAGTCAACATTATGACGGCCATTTTGAATTTCAACTGTCGGTAAATTTAAGGTAAATGCTTCTCTCGAACAAATTTTTGACCGGTGATCCTTGACTTTTATTCTTGATTTTGAAGGAGAATAGTAAACAGTTTCCTTTGGAAAAAAATGAGCAAAAGTTGAAGTCTTTCACTTTCAAGACGCATGCTATCTTGAGGAAGTAACGTGTCATGTGATCCCAGTGTGATCAGTCTTTCGGAACACCTCGAATACTTTGTTAGCGGAACTTTTCCATGATAGGGAGCGAGGTGAGCACATTCTTCGGGCCCATTGTTTTTGCGTTTCTGTGTCGAAAATTCCAGATATACGTCGACATAAACACATATATTACTGCACATTGTAGGGCAAAGCCAATGAGTTAGTATAGAGTGAGATTGGATGTGTAATTTTGATTGAAACAACTACTATATGAACAGTTCACTGTTCATATGTACAGTTGAACAGTTCACTGTTCATATGTACAGTTCACTTTTCATAGTAGTTGCGTTGCTTGATAAAAATATTTCAGAATACTCTTCTTTGTCACGGGCGTGATTGGCCTCACTGGCTATGCGTATGGCAGGGATGGGAGTGTCGCTAACCAGGTTTGATCAAACTACCACAGCTCGCTTAGTCTTGGGGCTATCCCCGTGTGTAAGATTACTATTTGACAAAACCGCGCTTAAATAAAACCTCACGACCAGTAGCCTAGGGAGTCTTTTGGCTACATCACTCCAGCTCAAGGAATCACCATACTGTGCTTTTGTTGGTTTTCCTCGTAGGTTTTCCTCTACGGCGATTGCAGTTGACTTAAATGATCCCGTAGTTCTAATGACACCTTTACTGAAATAGGAAATACGTCGAAACATTCTCCCTTTACAGACGATTTCTGCGTGATTGACAGCGATAATTTTTTACATGTTTAAGGGGGGGGGGAAGAAATCTCAACTTCTTATAGTAGATGATTGTAACATTTCACTCTTGCACTGTAATAACTTGTATGTTTACGATTTTGAATCTTGTATTTTTACTTTTTTGATTTGTCTTTCAAAATATTTACAAATCTAATAATTCTTACATAGAACAGTACACGGTTTAGGTTTACCAGAAGTGAATGCGCCTTACTTGTATTGCTTTACCATCAACTGAACACGTAGGAAAGGGCTTTACTTATGAGTGTCATTGACGTAATACTCTTTATTTAGTTAAAGGGCCAGTAATGCTAACTTTTAATATTTTTCCACAATTTTTGTTCTTAATGTCGACCTAAATTTCTTGCATTACTCCCCAAAGCATGTTGATATACACAGTATTAAGCTTGTCAACCCAGCCTTGTCAGTGTAAACTGCGTTCTTATTGTTGACAAATGAATTCTCGACGTCCGGACTAGAATATAAAGGTAAACAATAATAGTCCATTTTTATGGTTGGTCTTTCAACACCTTTTGGAAGTTCAATAAAAACTTGTCATTGACATACAAAATAAAAAATTATGAAAAACCATCAAATATGAACATTACTGGCCTTTAACATAAAGCTAAAGTAAATAAATACTTTGTTTTGTGTCCATGTATGCGTAGCTTTTCGTAGTTTTTCTGGAATTAAACTTTGTCTTTGAATTATTTCCATCGTTGGCGATAATCTGAGGCATAATCAACCGTGGCCCACGACTTTTAAAAATAATTCTTTAGAGCATTCATGTCAAAAAGTTTCAGGACAGTATATTAACACACATTGTGAATAACAGATGCAAACAAGGAAACACAAAGCAAACATGCAGCTTATTACATGATTTTACGATATTAAAAACAAAATATCACTTTTCTCACACTTTTGTTCGTTAAAGCTCCATTGGCTGTACATTTTTAATGTAAATTCATTCATCGAGATCATCACAATACCCAGCGTATCTCATCCAGTGAAACCGACACACATACCGTGTCTTCATCAAGGCCTCGGTTTCGGTGTACTCTTCGGGGGTAGCGTAGCGTACACCGGATCAGAGAAGAGGTCCTGGGCTGTATTAACACATACTGGGAGAGGGGGGGGGGGGCTAGACGGAAAGATCCGTCATTGGAGGCAGCCCCTACGTTCCCCTCTTCTTACGGGGAGCGTAGAGAGCGCCCAAGACTTCTGCAAATGACATGAACAAACTATTAATCTTAAAAGAGGAAGAGTGCCGTCGTTGATTCGCATGTTTTAAGAAGGTTTTGCTCTGTTGAACGGATATGTTAGACTTGCTCTAAGTCCGTGGGAATATAAATATCAAAACAGGATACATTGAAGGAATGAACTCAAGCAGATCGTCACCGTAAGTGGTAGGATGTTGCGTAGATCGTGGGGTGAACGCCTTGGCCAGCCAGTATTGATCCCGAGAAAAGCCGGGGCCAGTGTACGGATATGTGTCACAAAGCACTATATTTTATCTCGCAATTCATTGCAAGTTCCATGATAGAAACTGAAATATGTTTTGACTTCGCAAAATCCCCTTTTTCATTGTTTAGCTTTCTAAAAGCGGTTTAGCGTACGGCCAAGCGAGGGCACTTTGGTTCAGTCGACGTTAAAATGTAGCCTAATATTTTGAGTTTTGAGAATACAATAAGTACAGCGGATATGTAAATATGTAGGGTCGATCGTTAAACATACAAACCTTTATTCAGCGGTTGATTGGTATGAAATGTAAAAGCATCGATATAAACTGTCCGTACGCATGTTTTGATTGTGAGCTTCTAATTGAGTGCCGGATACACACGGACACGTAAGCGGAATTCACGTTGTTATTAATAGCAAGTCAAACGGCTTACTGACATACGCATGCGCTTATTCATAATATACTATGCGAGTAACCGGAAGTGTACCCTTCTTTCATGGGCGCCGCCATGTTTTTTTTTTTGAGTACTCGTAAATAAACAAAAACGAAACAAATTACTATTATATAACATGCCTTTTATAAAATATACCTCTTTTATTAGCCAGTAAATGTTATATGCACCTTGTCGCTGATACAAAATATCGTTAATATAGATAAAGGGAGAAAACTGTCGTGCATATGAACGGGGGCATACGCAAAGAATGCTGGGATTGAATTATAGAAGAGCGCCCCTGTGTCAATAATTAGATTCAAATATTGCCAGTTTTTAGACGGAACGCTATAGTTTTCAGTTTGCATGTGGAAGGTGGGCAGTGCGGTTACCATTGCAATGATAATGATTGCATAATACGTCCCTTGATTATCACAATAGGGCTGTTATCATTGTAAAAATTGCCAATTTTTGTCCAAATTTTTTACACGCTACAGAAAATCTATACCTGCCCTGCTGCAGGGTTTGACGTCGTGTACGTACGTGAACTGCTTTCATCAGAGGGAAACTGGGCATAGTTGTCATATAAACGTTTATGAAGTAACAATTTCAGTTTATCATGAATCAATACAAATAACATTGCCAATCTTAACCCCTGGCGCGACACCAAGGGCTGAGCCCTATATAATATTACATTCATGAATAAGCAACTTTTAATACAGTGTTTTCACTTCGTCTCTCCGCAGTTACAGAATATACGTAGCCCGCACCCATTTATGACAAATGGCGAGATTTCTCGTATTACTGATGTTAACTTGTGCACGGTATAGCGACCAGTCAAGGGATATCAGTAGATTTCGCGATCGAGGTAAGTCGGTTTATGTTGCATTCCTCAAGGTAATGCGTTTGTTAAGTTTATTGCATTATATTGTGATCAAGATAGTGGCATATTTTTTCAGGACTTTGAGATGCGGGTAGTATACTTGCGACTGTTATACGGGGCTGTGGTAGCTTATAACAATAATCAGATTTCTTTATGCAGTTTACTAAAACCTGTTACGTTAGATTGCATGATTTCAGGAAAAATAAAAACAATTAGTATTTTAAAGAGTTGGAAATACATCTTTAGACTAATCCATAGTGACATAGCTTTAGGAAGAGTTTCTTTAAAAATGGGGTCTTATTGCTTGTTTACTTTTGTTCTCGGTTGAAGGTAGAATGCGCCTCAGGGACAGACGGTTAGACTCTCAAGCTTTTACAAATCTTTTCTAATCTTCCACTTATGGGGATTCATTCTGAAAAAAATGACGTAAAAAACTTTCACTGTCGTAGCTTTCCGAAAAGTTTTATTGTTCTCCATCGAGTTATCATAGGGATGTCTGCTATTTTGAATTTCAAATATCGGTGAAACTTGCAATGGGTAATTTGTTTAGCTGGTATGATTGAAATGTTCCTTAAGGAAACTTTGAGCAAAAATTCAAGTCTTTCACTTTCGAGACGCATACTACCTTAAACGATATATGGACTGCATTTCACAGTTTCATTTCTGTCATCGCATTATGGCGCTAGACTGTCCACCTGTCCTGAAGACCATGGTACATTGTGTTCTCTTATCGGCTTCCGGTAAGATTGAAGTTTTCTTCAATCTTTCGGAGAAACAGCAAACATTGTTAGAAACGTGTTCAGTGATAGGCCTGACATTTCAAAATCTTTTTTCTTTTCTGAGAGAATCGCAATAAAATCTGGGTACGAAGAAAAGCTTTTGCATCAAAAACAATGTCAGAAGTCTTCCGAGTACTACCAAATACCATAATTAATTATCAGATACTTTGCTTTCGTTTTAGATAAAAGCGTGTGTGCTAACTTTACCGAAGCAAGCATACATTCAGTTATAATACAAGAGGTGAGTTTTCAAATATACACACTGCCATAAACAAAAGTATTTACACGTCCAACGTTATTTAACATGGAATTCGTTTTCCCTGTCTCTTTGTATTTTAATTTATTTGCAAACGCTCAGCGATAATTAACAAAAGAAAAAGTAAATCTCGTGTGCTGTTACAGTATATTTGAAATCGCCATGCTAACTTGCGTCTTGTTCATTTCGGACGGTTCTGCGTCTTAAAGATTGCTTCGAGCACATTTCCTTCATAAGTTCAAGGTACTAAAAAGTTTTAGGAAATCTAAAATAGAATTGATTGAGATAGCAGATGTGTTAAACTTTTAATTTTAATAATTTTTTGAATGATAATTGAATTAATGTAAGCATTCCCATCAAGTATGATAATTGTCTAGGCTGCACACATTTTACAAATGCAACCGTATGATATATCATAAACATACAGTCTCTAGATTGCTTCAACTCAATGAGAAGGCATCATTGATTTTGGAACCAAATTTGGAGCTTTGGATCTTTTGATTGTTCAACTTTATCAAAAGCGTTAGGTGCTCTATGGTTGAAAGTTGCAATACTACAAATTACCAATATAAAACAAGCCTTAAAAAAAGAAAGGCAGATCAAAACAACATTACTATAGTATCCAATTATCCCAAAGTTATTCCCATTGCACTTGTCACACAAGTGTAAAATGCGCCCAAGGAACAGATATTCGGACTCTCAAACGTTTAAAATAATGATGTGAACAAAGTTACACCGTTATACTCCCCATAGGGTTAACACAGGGATGGCGGCCATTTGTTATTAATGTCAGGAAATATTGAGTAATTTGTGTGTTCAGTAACAAATAGTCGACTCCAAATTTTAATTCTTTTTTTCCGTCCAGGGAAAGCTTTAAAGCTCCACTACAGAGAGTTTGAGCAAGAATTTAAGTCATACATTTTCATCGCCCGATTGTATGTCAAAAGAATATTAGACATTCGGCACTAATGCTGTAGAATTACATCATAAAGCTCTAAAAATGGCAGTATTTCAATAATTTGCTCCTTTACAAACAGTACAATATTTCAAAGCGACTGCATGTATACCTTCTTTAAATACTCAATGTCTCACGACACTGATTTATAGAACAGTCTGCATAATATACCAATTCATCACATTCTCACATGGTCAAGGAAGTACCTTCCGCATGACCGTCGACATGCTGTCCCGTCATGTCAGCCACTGAAATGTATTTCCGTGTTTTACATGTTTTTTTTTACAGGTGTCTCCTATTGGTACAGAGGTATACCAAATACCAACCTTTAGCCGAAACGCATCTGCTCCGAGTCGAATCTTCATCGACAGCACAACAAACAAGGTATCAAATGAAATAGACTTTTCAAATCAAAAGCACGTATATGTCCTCGACTCTACCTTTATCACCTTGAAATAACCTTCACATCATTAGTTAGATTTATACAGTACTGCGCGGTAGACGTCTCTTGATCTGCTCTCAGAGTACCAAGGAAAGAGCTCACTGAACATAGAGGGGACAGGGGTCAGTCCCCTTGGGTGGGGTTCTTTGTGCAACGGTTTATCTTATTTAACTAATTTTGACTGTGATATTTCTAATAAAGATTTCGACTCCAAGCCGTGTGACTTCTTTATTTATTACCTACAAGTCTTTATCTCCGCTCCAACCTGTGTACACACCACGTCAAGTGCTCCGCAAACATTGCCAACTTGCTCATCGGCTGTCCTTACCATGAGCGTTTTGGTTATTAAAGGTAGTGGAATTGATCCCAGGGATCGAGTTTGTTCTAGTCTGTAAGAGGATTATGAAGGTGTCATAGCCTTTTGTTTTCTATTGAATTTGTAATCTAGTAAGTAAATTTCCTGGCAAGACAAACTGACGCCTAAACCGCGCCTTTAAGTCAACGCCACAGCCGTGCTACATGTAGTAAAACAAGTACTACATGTAGTAAAACTACGTGTGGGACTGCTGTAGTGTTGACTTAATTAATCCACCGATACAGACAGCCGATTAGCCAGTTGGAAATGTTTGCAGAACAATTAAAGTGGTGTGTACAGGTTGGAGTGGAGATAAGGACTTGCAGGAAATAAAGAAAGTAGTCAGACGGGTTAGAGTTGAGTTCTTTATATGAAATATCACAGTCAAAATTAAAATAAAATAAAATAAACCATTATACAAAGTACCCCACCCCTCCCCATCCCAGGGGACTGACCCCTGTCCCCTGTGCTGCGCATGCACTTAAATGATGTTACCCTTTCTGTTACAAATGAAAACATTATCAGGGTAACATACCTAACGGGATACATAAATATGCAATGTGTCTTAAAGGAGTGCTTGTACTAACTTTTTGACAACAACATTAAGATAGTATACACGTTCGAGACAGATATTGTACTCCTTCTGACTTGACTGGAATCAGATTGTTGAATCCTTCTATTATCGTCCACTGTACAGATTTAACGACACGTTTTGTCTTCGTTTTGTCTTAATTCTTTGTGAACGGTTTTGAAGAAGTATGAGAGGAGGTGAAATCCCGAAATAGTGGCCGTCATGAATTTCATTTACTTGTAAAGTTGAAGTAATTTTGTCAATTGTTATGTGAGACAAAACGAACAAAACGGTGAACTCAGCAATTTCCTTTTAAATTAAATTTATTACAAAAAATTAAAACTAATCACTAAGTCAATGGATAAAGTACAAACTGTAAAAGTTTACAGGCTACTTATCTCAACTGGAGCGGCACAAAACTCCAGTCTCATAGTTGAGCCAGACCGACGGATGAATGAACAGTCCTTTGGCTTGCGGGCTTGAATCCACAGTATAAATCTAGCGTTTCTATGAAGGTTTTGAAAATCTTTAAATTAATACTGTTGAAGTTTCCAAAGTCTTGAAGTAACACTCAAGTGATACGATCCCCAATGTCTGACTGGAAATGTGTGCCGTCCCCTATTTATACTCAAATGGTTACATAAGAGAATATAAGAACAATCTAGAACTTCTATTGATATGCTAATTACTGCTCTTGTGACCAAATGATTTTTCAGAAACTTGTAAACATGAGTAATTGACTTCGAGATCATGAAGGACAGTGACCTTGAGAATGCTCTATATAGAGTAAAATCAGGTAATGAGTGTGGGGGAAAATGACCTACATAACACAATAATTATGAATTAAATATTTTATTTTGACTTTTCAAATTCAAAATTATTTTATTGAGAGGAGAGTGATGAAAAGGTCAAACGGTCAACTTCATATTCTTCTTACACACTCACAACTGTAAAATGCCAGCAGATCAATTGTAGAGTTCAATGCACTTCTTAAGGTTTAAATTTCTTCATAGAATTGATTTGTCCAGCATTTGTTAACTCATTTGAACATCATACCATGTAAATATCATCCTAGGTTTTATGTCATTTTTCTCCAACAGAATGAAAAATTTGATGTGAACAACAGCGGTACTGTATATCTCTCCGGATACCTTGACCATGATATTGATCAAGAGTTTGATCTTAGCGTATTCTCACTGGAGCCACTGGTAAGTTTGCCTCGCGTATCTGGCTTCAAATTGTATTCCCGCAGTGACAAACCACAAAGCAATACTGTACTCGCAAAGACATTTCGTCGAAATGAAAATTTGTTTCATACTGACAATATACCGATAAAACACCAAGGGTTTTCTTATATTACGAAAAAATTAATCGTTACAGATCACAGGAGACAAGGTTTGCTTGAAACATAGAGTTCATGTTACGGTCGAAGATAATTCTGTTTGGCCACCAAACTTCAATGAAAGTTGTTGCTTTTGTAATGGCTACAACAAACGTCCAAGGGACTACGTAAGTAAATTTCCTGTAGATTTTACAAGTTTTTCATATTACGGACATTTCGCAGTTTAACATAAGTTTCGATTGCTTTGTTTTGAAAGTAAAAAATAACAACTTCTTGATCACGCTTTGTCTTATTAATGCTCGTCTTACTACATTCTGTTGCAGCCGTTTTTTGTGGAAATTTTGTTCGGGGAAGCAAGAGTTCCTCTGGAAGAAACAACGCCACTTGTATGGAAAGACAAAATGTTCATGGATAGCAGTCCAAGTAAATGTAAGAGAGTCAATACGAGTGCTGATTGACTCTGTAATTTCCAATAGTTATTTGCTTTTGTTGGAACACAAGAAACCATTATAGTTAGTCGACTGTCTCTCAATCATGATTACTAGTCATATTAATACTTGCAACTGTAATATTATGTAAATTGTAATATTTTTTATACAAAGACGTCCATATGAGTCATATCCCAATTAAAATTCGTGCATCCGGATCTGTAGAAAAATAACTATACGGGCTATACAGGTTGTTCATATGAAGTTCAGCTGTCTTGATATTTGAGGTATTATTCAATATGTTGTGTTTCTCGAAGGTTCTTTTCTTTCAATTCTACCGAACAAAAATTTGTCGACGAGTAACTTTCACGACGTTGGTTCTACTCTCACCCTGATTGTAAATATCACACAAAAGCATCGATGACACCCATATTAATTTTTGAGAATTTAGTCATCGAATGCTTTAAAAATCATTTCAGATTATAAATATTAACAATACTAGAGATGAATTTTCACACAAAGCAAATTTAGATGTCATATAGAAATTACAAGACATACATTCGTCGACATACCTATGGTAAGGTGTTAACTTGCGGGAGACATATCAAAGTAACACATGTATGAATGGATGACTTTACAAGCACTATATTTTCCTATTGAACAGGCTCGGGAGATTTGTATATTTTACTAGAAGGCTTGGATTTACAGAACGAGCTGTTGGTCAGTAATTTTCCTCGCTCTGCCGTGGCCGTGAGATGTGTTGACAGAAACAGGCTTGAGGAGTTTTTGGCTGGACACACACAACTCCTTCGGGTAAACTGTGCTAATTTAATGTTATATAGGGCTCAGTCATACATATGAAGGAAGTAATGTACAGTAGAAGGTTAGTTCGATCTGTTTTCAGCTTAAAACGTGCTGTCTCCTGCATTTGTGCTGTTATCCTGGACCATCACTTTAAATCTCTTCATCAAAAACTGAATGTCTTTCAGATTAATGACGTGCCAACAAGACTTCAGGAGAAGACGTGGTTCTCAAAGAGACGACAAAGTCAGTTTGTGAGAATCGATTTCGCAGATGCATTTATACAGAGGGCGGTAGACGAAACTCCCGTTTCATGCAAAATGTCATTTCCTGGTTTGAGACGTGCGTTCAGAACCACAACAGTAATTAAAGTGCTAGGTAAGGAGTCCTCCAACATATCTATCTTAAGACATTCACACAGAATAAGGAATCTATACTCAAACCATGTAAAAAATTTCATTTATTTTGCCAAATAATTGATACATTACTGGAAAGAAGGTCAATTCTGACTTTTGTGGTCAGACTTTTGTTGAATACTAACAATGTCACATAGCCGTGACTACCTATAGTGAATACCTATTTTAATGCAGAAATTAACAATACGTTCTTTTAAACATTAATTTTTGCATAATCATATCGATCATGATATTGATTCGTGTTTATTTCTGAAATTCTATTTGTATAGATCTAAAATATTAAATGAAATTAAGTAACAAATGATGCTTTAACATTACGAGGCAGCTTCTGACAAATGATAAGTATCCTGGGCTCGGAGGTGCTTTGAAATTTGTGAAAAAAAGCGTTCTTTATGTCACCGGGAACATACATACCGTACACCCGCAAACTTGACACTGCTCAATGATTTGTAGGTAATTTGTAATAGCGTGATAAGCCTGTTGCTACTTGTCGACATATTGTCCACGAGTTTTCAAATGAAATTATTTAAGGTATTATGCGCCTCGAAAGTGAAAAACTTAAAATTTTGCTCAAACTTTCCTCAAGGAATCTCTCAACAGTTCTCTTTTAAAATCAAGAATAACCAGATGTGAACTGAATATGCTCACGGGTTTTACAACAGGTGCATTAATAGTTGTACGCTTCACAGAACAATCAGATATCTGTTATATCACTATATGTAGCAGGTTTTATCAACTTCGCACAGTACTCTCAGAGTTTAATCACTAATAATAAAACTTGATTTAATATGCAAATGAGCTGTTACTTAACTTGACACTGCTCAATGATTCATGGGACAATAAGATATCCATCAGATCAACATTTGTAGCACGTTTTAGTAAATTTAATGCTGTTATTTTAGAGTCATATCACTAATTACAAAGTTCATTAAATATGCAAATGAGCCCTAAATTAACTAGACAGTGTTCAATGTTTCATAGCACAATTAAATATTTATCAGATCCATATCTGTAGCACGTTTCACCAAATTTGGTGCCGTAATTTCAGAGTTATATACCTAATTAAAAAGTTTATTGATATGGAAATTAACCCTTAATTAACTTCACAACACTAAATGCTTTACAACACAGTTAGATAGCTGTTGGATCAATATATGCAGCAGTTTTCATCACATTTGATGCAGTTATTTCGGAGTTATATGACTAATTACAAACTTCATGGAATATGCAAATGAGCTATTTATTAACTTGACACTGCCAAATGCTTCACAGTACAATTTGATATTTATCAGATCAACATCTGTAGCAAGATTCATCAAATTTAATGCAATAATTTTGGAGTAATATTACTAATTTCAAACTTCATTAAATATGCAAATGAACCCTTGCCGTCATTTCAGAGTTATATACCTAATTAAAAAGTTTATTGATATGGAAATTAACCCTTAATTAACTTCATTCTACTAAATGCTTTACACCACAATTAGAAATCTGTCGGATCAGTATATTTCATCATATTTGGTGCAGTTATTTTGGAGTTATATGACTAATTACAAAACCTCATAAAATATACAAATGACCTTTTTGTTAACTTGACACTGCCAAATACTTCTCAGTACAATTAGATATTTATCAGATCAATATCTGTACCCGATTTCACTGACTTGGTTGCCGTAATTTCATAGTTATATACCTAACTACAAAGTTCATTAAATATGCAATTGAACCCGAATTAATTTCACACTACTAAATGCTTTACACCACATAAGATATCAGTCGAATCAGTATCTGCATCAGATTTCATCACATTTGGTGCAGTTATATCGGAGTTATATGACTAATTACAAACTTCATAAAATATGCAAATGAGCTATTTATTAACTTGACACTGCCCAATGCTTCTAAGTATAATTAGATATATATCAGATCAATATTTGTTGCAAGTATCATCAAGTTTTATGCAGGAATGTCAGAGTTATGTCACTAATAACAGAAGTTCATTAATATGCAAATGAGCAGATAATTGACATGACACTCACAGTGTCATCATAATGTTCTGAGATTGTCATCTGTGAAAAGTTTCATGAAATTTTGTGCAGTATTTCGTGATATATGTCTACACTGTCATTACCGTCTCTATAGGGAAACCATTGTACGGAAAAAAACGATATTGCATAACTTTATTAATATGCAAGCCACAGTAATCAAAATCTAATCAGTTCTTGCAAGTAGCATATGGTACCTGTCTACCGAATCTGACTTGAATCTGTTCAGGCGTTTTTTGAGTTATCGTGTAAACAAACAGACAGACAGACAGATAGATAGACAGACACACACACATACACACGGACAGACAGACAGACATTGCTATGACATTAGGCCACGTGTTCATACACGTGAGCTAAAAATGGGGGGTCACCGAGCAAATTTTTGAGAAACATATTATCCAAGATTCTCCGATATTTGAAATTCAAAATGACCGCCAACCCATGTTAATTCCATGAGGAAAAAGAAAAATTTCGATTTAAAAAAAAGGTTGGTGAAAGTCTTTCTTACTCCAAGGCTACAAATCAGTCCCCACAAGTGGTAGATCAAAAAGAGCTGGAAAAGTTTGAGAGTCCAATATCTGTTCCAAAGGCGCCGGCGCATACTATGGATATCCTTTACTAGTGTATCTGTACAGTAAGTGTTTTACAATCATGGCGAGTTGAACAGATACAAATAATTTCACGACTGATAAAATAGCATGTGTCCAACATTTTTATACCAAATTACAGTGACAAGCTGTTGGTCAAGGAAGATTCGAAGGTCTTAATTTACAAATATCAATTCTTATCCTGTTTTAAGGATGCCCAGATGGTTACTATGGCCTACAGTGCGAAGATGTCTGCATTTGCAAAAACGGGGCAGCATGCCACGTTTTGAATGGAGCCTGCAAGTGTACACCCGGTTGGCGCGGACCTGCATGCGATATACGTGAGTAAGGTGTCCACGTTGATTATGTTTTATTGAAAAATTTGTATAAGAATAAGATGTAACTCACCTACGTCTGTTTACTGTTTGTTAACGTTATCTGAATGTTGTTGTTGTTGTTGCATCATCGGTCCTTGACATTCCAGTGAGACTGAGAGGTATCCCAAAATCGTTGGTTATACATGTGTTACAATGAATATTGGGGTGTTTTGGATGGGAGAATGCAGGCGGTATTTGCAGACACTCATTTCGATGTAATAGGAACATAATTCTTGACTCGGGAAAAATATTAGAAAATACTCTTATCGATAGACTATACTCTGCTGTTTTATGAGAACGTAATGGACAAATAGTAATATAGGAAATCTTAAGGGCTAATCTGTAAAATGACGTCATAGCATCATGTTATGTATCTCTTCATAATCTCAAAATTACTCTTTAATATGACACTTAGATGTAGACCACTTTTCACACCTTACAGGTCACAGTGAAGTACGTCTTGGTGCAGAGTACAGGGAAGCCTACTTCGGGGAGTATGTGTTGCTCTCAGCCACCGGCTACAACGTTGATCTAAAAAATGATAATGTAAAATGGTATCTCAATGGATCGAATGAATTCTTGAGTGGCTCGAAAGATATTTTGTTTTCAATCAACAATAGGTGAGGGATTTTTATTGCTATTATATATATTTTTTTCTGATTATATTGTCCCGAATACATCGGTAAAGATGTTCTCTGATCGACAAAAATAGACAGCTTTCTTCGATTACAAGTATAGTTCTCTTGCTGTTTGTAGCTATAACCACAAATGCGAGCCAAATAATAAGTAATTCCAAAACTACGTGATTAAAACGACATTGAAACTTAGCCGACCATAAAAATAACCTGAGAACGTAAAGATGTTTGACGGACTACTAATGGCAATGCGTTCATACCCTTTTAACATTCCGAAGTGATTATACACGTGTTGATTGGAAAAGTCCATAGAATCATTTTTAATACTACTGTCTCGCTGTCTTCTTTTGTCTGTATCTGCGTCTCTCTGTTTTTGTGTCCCCGTTTCTCTATATCTGTCTGTCTTTCTTTTTTCCTGCCTTAATCCCTTTCCATAGTTCGAACACAGTAAAATTGACAGTTTTTAGTGTTGCTGATAATAGCGCCGGAGTTTACCTAATTTCCGTAACCGATTCCGAGGGTAACAACTTGACAGATACTACATTCCTGTCCTTCAAAGGTTGGTATCAGGGTCTGAGGTTAGAAATTTAAGTACAGGGTAGATGTAGTAGCAGGTAGCAAGAATGATGATATATAGGTAAGCTTGACTATTGTGAATGAGATACATTGGTCACTTTGATAGTTCATTGTAAATGGGATAATGTAACGTTGATCGTTCGCCGATAGGCGGCGTGTGTCTCAGTCGGCAACATGTACAAATCAATCATCATTCGTCTTTAGTAGTAAAGAGATAAACTAACCTTTAATATCATACTCAGGTTGTCACGACAACTACTTTGGTGCAAATTGTGACTTGGCTTGTGATTGTGAAAATGGAGCTCAATGTGATCGTTATCAAGGGGCGTATGTCAAGCAGGTTGGGCTGGTATCCACTGTGAACAGGGTTGGTAATTCTTTTATTGTTATTTTTAACGGCAGTTATTATATTATTTTGATTCATTTAATGTGTTTGTTACTTTTCATATAATTATTACGTAATTTACTCAACTAACGAAGGTGTGTAATTTTAACCACTTATTTTATATCTGTATAAATATTTTAGTGCGTCAAAGTAAGATTGTTCCAATTTGAAAAATAAGGTGCGTTAGTCAGTATATCTCACATTCGTTTTAATGCCATTTCAGCGTGTCTATCTGGCTGGTATGGCAATAAGTGTACATCTCAGTGCTTGTGTGAGAACAATTCTACCTGTACACCGTGGATGGAACCTGTAGGTGCATGGCAGCGACTTGTGGACTGTATTGTCACATCAAATGCGAATGTGACTATTCACAAGACTACATCTGTGAAGAAAGTATTGGAAAATGTCTTTGTACAAGCAGTTTGAAAGAAAAAGGTAAACTTTAAGGAAGAATGCGCCTCGGATACAGATATTTGGACTCTCAAACTTTTCCAATTCTTTTCTTATCTACCACTTGTCGGGGGTCATTTTGAAGCCCAAGGAGAAAAGGAAAACTTTCACCGTCTTAGTTAACTCAGGGATGGCAGCCATTTTGAATTTCAAATATCGGTAAAGCTTAGTTTCTCTATTACCAAAAGTTGATTTTGAAAGAGAATGGTTGAAACGATTCCTTTGGAAAGTTGGAGCAAAAGTTAGTCTTTTACTTTAGAGACGCATACTACCTTAGGTAGGAATGGCTAAAAACTGATTTTGCTCTCGCTGTTGTTAAATATGAATGATCATCGACACACAAAGTCATATTAAACAATGAATATTTCATCAGAAGTACAATACATATGTGGGCATAATTCCTTTTTAAATAGATTCCCCACAAGACCGTGAGAATGGTACACTGACGGTGAAGATAATCGGCGGCGTCGCTGTTGTGGCACTTATTTCAACATGCCTAAGTTTCGTCTTTTTTATCCGTCATCGAAACGGCTACAGAGGATTCAAGGCCCTTGTTGATACAGAATTTGATGACTACATACAGGTAAAGGAATGCACGTTTGAGAGACATACACTGACCGACAACCGACACCGAATTACAGACAAACTGACAACTTCTATCGGGCCAGCATCATTCAGAATTTTACTGTCACTATATAATCGTGTTATACCATTTTGCATTTAATGAGACGATAAGACAATAATTTCGACAAAGTAAAGTTTGACCTTTTCAAACTTCATAATTAGACCTTTTTAAATAAAAAGAAGAACAAGACATGTATGTGTTTTATATGCTGTTAACATAAAACCAATAAAGACCCTTCTCTCATGATAAATACGTTTGTTAATTTTTAGGGGTTAGCGCTTGAATTAGACATTGCAGAACATTCTCAATGCTCTTTGTCTTTGATTGCTGCAGGGACTACTTCATGACCACCCAGATCTCCCCGATTGGAATCTCAGACGAGAAAAGATAAATGTGATAAGAGAAATTGGGTATGGTGAGTTCGGAAAAATTGAATTAGCAACGCTTGAAAGACGAAATGGACCAGTGACTGTAGCGATTAAGTCGCTTATCCCAGGCAAGTTATTGATGTTGTAAACTTTCATTTTTAGTACCTTTCATTAAGCGTTCTTTCTGTCTACTTTTGAAGGCGCCCTTCTCAATCCCAGGTTCTCGCATTAGCAAATCTATCAACAGCACATTAACAGTGTGTCAATGTTTTGTTTTCCATTGAATATTTCATCAAGTAAAGAATATTTATATTAGATAAATCTGATAATGGAGCGGGAGCTTTAAGTTAAATGTGCGGCAATATGCAACATGTCTTAAAGCTCCATAAAGCTGTATCTTTTGGCTATTTTTTCAGAATTTTTTTTTCTGGTTTCCCTACACCTTCTGCATTGAATCACTAAACTGCAATTTAATGCCAAGTATTTAGCATATCAACAGAACCTATATGAGTATAATCTCCATTGTTATTGTTGAAAATTGTAGTCAAGTCCGGACTAGAATTCATTTGTAAACAATAAACAATGATTACTACACACATACAAGCAGTGTTGACAAAAATGCTCGAAATTTCAGCATGATAAACGGATTAGGTCAGACATGGTAGTTGATATACAGAAGTGGAATACTGAAAAACTTGCCACAAGTTACAGCTTATGTCCCTTTAAGGTATACAGTCACCTGTAATGTACATGTGCCCATATATGGTCAAGGGGGTTCCTTGGTATTCAAAATGCCCATGTGAGGGCGCCGTTTTTAAAAAAGGGGCCACCCGCTTAAAATCTGTGATTGGTTGGATTTTCTCTTTCCATGGTAACTGTGGCAAAATTGGAACAGGTGACAGTTCACCATGTTGCCAGCTGTTGTTCCTTCCTTCTTCTACCGTCCGTCTGCTGTCCTCTGTACCAGTAAACACACCTCTCATATTCAGTGGTTGTTCGAATATAATTGACATGTAAACTCATCATATCACCCTCTGTATATATGGATATCATGCGCGATCAGATCCTCTCACACTGCTAATACGCCAGTATTAATATCATTTTATAGTTTTATTTATGAGTTTAGTTATTACGTAATAAAAACAAAGATGACGTCAAAGTAAATGACCTCTGAAACAATACCAAGATGGTTGATTGATAATATAGTTCACGTATGAACTACACCCAGCCCTGCTGTGCTCATGTTGTAAAATCGCCGTTACACGTCGATTAAAACAACGCCTTAGTCAACTATTATAAGTTCTGTAGCTTGAAAGATTTCGATAGCACAGACATACATGTATAAGCTACACAAATATGCAGGAGGTAACGCTCTGCTTTTATTTGGTAACGTAGGCTGTTATTCTCTTTTTATGAAACAAAATATTTATTGTTACCCTCTTCTTTGTATCGATATAGCGCAATGTCTTCCGATCTCTTACCGTGACTTTTGCCATGAGATCACTTGTTTAAAGAGACTGAATGGTCATCCTAATATTATCAACTTTCTCGGAATAGTACTTTCTGGAGGTAAGTAGTTCGACATTGTTCACATGTAGAATTTGCCTTTTCCAAAAGACAGCTGATATACAATGAAATGTACATTTAAGCGGTTCATGCGGAGTGCATTGTTTTAACACAATTCGACCAAAATTTGAAGGTATAAAGACAAAAGACTTACACACTTAAAAGCACATGCCTGAAACATTATTACAGTTTTCTTCGGAACAAGAAAATGTATTTTCAACGACATATGTTGTCAAATGTCACTTGATATAACTGCTGCATTGAACATAAGCATTATTATTGTCATTCAAAGGTCTTTAAACATCATGATCATCATGATCATGATCGTCATCATCATCATCATCATCATCATCATCATCATCGTTGTCGTCGTCGTCGTCGTCGTCGTCGCCATGATTTGAATCATCGTCGATTGTATCACTATTTAGTAACATACTAATCATCATCGTCGTCGTAGTCGTCATGATAATTATTGAATAAGTTGATGCAATAACTTGCTTCAGATGTACAAAGCTGTTCTTCCCGCTGGAAATGAACGGCATTTGACAATTGTTGTAAAACCTCTCCATTATAAGTATTATCTACCCAACTTACACTTTCTAGAGCCAAAATATATTGTTGTGGAGTATGCTGCGCATGGTGACTTGCTGAGCTACGTACAGAATCTGAATAGTGAAAGAATAACATTTCAAGAGGAGAACAGGCTTATGCGAATCACCAGAGATACAACACTGGCCATGCAGTATATGGAAAAAGAAAGGGTTTGTATCTCATTAATAGTTCTATAATTAAAGTGGAGCCATTCTGGGAAATACTCATTGCCATTTTAAATTTGTCATGTGATATTTATTTTAAGGTATTGTATGCAACCCAGCTATGTAGTGAACCGGAAATCTGTTCTTGCAGTATATACACCGAGACCTTGCCTGCAGAAATATATTGATTATGGAAGACTATGTCGCCAAGATCGGTGATTTTGGTTTGAGTCGCGATATCTATGAAACTGGACAATATTGTAAAGACGCATGGGTAAGTGTCGAGCCTATACGTATTTATCATCGACAGCGTTATTATAACGAACATGATAACTATTGTGTGTGATTTATTGTAGGTCAAGTTTTTTGTTCGAATATGGCGAAGATAGAAATAATTTTTTGATATTTAAGCATGATAATGATATTCAATTTAATACGTTAGATTTGGGTCACTTATTCCAATTCAACGAAACGTCTTTCTTTCTTTTTACTTTACTCGTCACCTACCTACATACTGTATGACTAACAGTCGCAGGATCAAGGTCCGCTGCCTCTAAAATGGATGCCGTTAGAGTTCCTGACTCAAGGTATTTTTGAGAAGAAAAGTGATGTGTAAGCTTTGAGCTCTTATAATATCAAAATCTTACAGTGATCTTACACATAGCAACACATCTACATTTTGAAGCCACCCCTAGCCTTTCTTGAAATACAAATCCCAAGTTTATGGTACGGCAGACCACTGTGACTACACAATAAAAAGTCAAATGGATAGAATTTTAGCACACAATGCTTGGTATTAGTTCTTATGATACATTTTATGATTGTATGTAACTTTGATTCAATGCACTAAAATGAGATTCAATTTCTTTTAGTTGGTCGTTTGGAGTTTTATTGTGGGAGATAGCAACTCTCGGTCAGTAATATCTTATGTGTACTCTAAATATTTACACGACTTTAATCTCTCCAGCTCTATGGAAACTGATGGCGCTTAAAACACCCTGAGCTAAGAATTAACAACTTACAAGAGCCAGCTTAACATAATTCCCGATACCAAGATATGCACAGTGCATGCTTAAACTGACATTGATGATTAACACTGAAGAAAATCATAAGAATAATATTCCTATCAATGTGGAAGTAATACTGGCGTACAATCATCATGGTAAAATCAAACATCTTTTAACTTTGCCAATACGAGAGCATGATATGTAATGGTCTTTTAATTCAACAAACAGGTACAATGAGGTAAGACGCTTTTCTGCAGTACTCGGATGCACATAGAGTTTTAACGCTTTATTGGACGATTAATGTAGCAATTTCCTCCTTCCAGCAACATAAAGAGGGATAGGGCTTATTGCTTAAACATTGTAAATATTGCGAATATCAATAAGTCCTTAAATAAAGTCAGTCACACATGCTCTTTGTCAATAAATTCCCTGGGTGGTGTTTCTACATCTACACCAAACAAATGAAATAGAGATCACTTTCGCAGGTATGACGCCGTTTTCAAACGTTCCGACTAGTATGATGGTGAAATTTCTACTGGAAGGCCAGAGGCTTCGGAAACCTGAAATGTGCTCAAAACATTTGTAAGTCATTCAACTAATTTTCATTTCTATTTGCAACACGCGCTGTTTTGTACATAGATTTGCTTAATTTCGTCTATGTCAACTGCTACTGTTATTTCTCTAACATGGTAATTTTTCCGGTGTTACAGTAGGTCTTCCAATGGTTCTACTCCGGAATAAAAGGACGCGATGCGTACGACGTTCTACAGACTCAGTACGCCCAAATAATCACGTGATGCCGGTACAAACAAATCCACATGTGTACTGAACGCGTATGGAAATACACGTACGTCTGTGCGCGTTTGCGCACATGGCTTTGTTTGTACCGTGGTCGATCGAATTCCGGGTTTGGCCTATTCAAACCATTCTGTGATGATTTTGCCTCAATTTCTTAAACACGTCAATTTTGAACATCCAATATGATAACCCTTCACAGATACGACATAATGCAGAAGTGTTGGCGATCAGAACCCGAAGAAAGACCGTCAGCGGTAGAACTTACCGAAGAATTCGAAAAATTATTAAGAAATGGAAAGGTAGTTATCTGTCATTTCATTTTCTTAGCAAAAGTATCATCTTTGATTGATAAACATTCACACATACAGTGTACCTCTAGAAATTCGGTGATCTATGTGTATATCACGACAAGCCTATACATAACAGCTTTTACTCTGTATACGGCAGCTGTGAAATTCAAAAAGACGGCAGTACAAGGTAGAATCCGCCTCGAGGACAAATATTCGGACTCCGAACTTTTTACAATATTGTTGTGGACTACCATTTGTGGGGGTCATTTTGAAGCTTATTGAGTAAATGAAGTTTTCGCCTGCTCAAATTTGTGAAAATTGAAAGTTGTATATTCCTCCGTAGAGATAACATAGGGATTGAGGCTATTCCGAATAACAGATATCGGTAATAATGGGCAATTTGTTTCTCTAGTACAAACATTTTCGCGCTCACCTGTAGTCTAATTCTTGATTTTGAATGAGAACAGTCACTTGAAAATTTACTGGAAGAAAGTTTAAGCAAAAAAATTAAGTCCTTCATTTTCAAGGATCGTACACCTTAAACGTATGGTACAAAAGTTGACTCGCTTAATTCTGTGCCAAAACAACGTAATTTTACAGCATAGAAAGTTTAGTGTAATATTTTGATGACAGTGTAGAATTCGTTTCAAACCATTTCGTACAAACGGTGCAGCTATTACATTCACCAAAGTTTATTGATGTAAACTCTTTGTGAAACTAGCAATCATCTGTTTTGTTTCATTTCAGAAGTTCTTCATTAATGTAATTCCCGATGACTTTGAAGTCTTAGACCTTTAGTGCGGTTGGTGAACATCAAATCTGTCAAGATGGTAAATTTGCCTTGTTCAATGGAGAGTGTACAAACACTTCAGCGTTGCCAATCGGCACTTTTTCAGTTCTTGCGGAATGAGATCATTTGTGACACAGGAAGAAGAGGAAACTAGAGATTCATTGTGACGCCATGGAAGTTTACTTTCTTTGAAAGTGACGTATTTCATTCCAAGTCATCGCCTGAACTTACAGTCCATGGACACTTGACCGAGTTCGACTCTCAATAGAGCTTCCTACCCACTATAAGTGGGTGTACTTATGAAGACAAATTTATTTTGATTATTTACACTTTTATTGAGCGGTCCGATTACTGGTAAAGTAATTTCATCAGGGCTCATAAATACATCAAGAAAAGGAAAAGATTAGATGCAAGAAAAGTAAATCACAAAGGGACGTTGCTTTTGACATATTCTTTCAATTTACATTTGTACAATTGCTTAAAATTCTTTATCAGCCATCATCCAACAAGTGTAACTTTAACGCGATTTTCTGTCAGTTTAGTCGTTGCACTTTCAATTTCTTAGTGCAATCCCTGTAGTATAAAACCATTCTAATTGAACAATTGGGGAAGCAGCATCGTTCTCTGACACAGAAAAAATCTGAATTATTATGTCTAATAGTGGCGCGGCATAACCAAAATTTTCATAACAATTGTGCATTTTGTGATAGAAGATGAAATTTGGTATGAATGTAGATTATCATGATATAAATCAATTTGGGTACCGAGCCACCATAGGTTCAGCCTCGTTCTGGTGTGGCGGCCATTTTAAATATTGCGACCATCAGTCACCATAAAATCCCATAGTTGCTGCTCTAGGGATGATTCTGTGGGGAATAGTATTTCCATCATAAATGCCAATTAATCTTACTATTTGCATTTTTATTGTTTTAAAATCAATTTGGATACCAAGGTCTAACACATAGAGCCTCGTTCAGGTGTGGCGGCCATTTTTAAAACATATCGACCATCAATTACTGTAAAATCCTATAGTTGCTGTTCTATGGATGATTCTGTGGTGAATAGTGGATGTATTACTATCATAAATGCATATTAAGATTACCATTTGCATTTTTTATTGGTTCATTATTTCATTTTCTCAGAAACGCGGAGTCTCTTAATAAATTATTGACAATATGGCTGCCACAAGGCCAAAATGGAAATTCAAAGTTGCCAAATTTAATGTTTTTTTACGATGAGCAGCTGGTAACTGTTCTGTGTAAGTAGATTATCAGAAGGTACTGTTCAGAGTTATTTATTTTACCCTTATTTGTAATCGTTGATGCACCAGTTTTGACCATTTAAGGTTGTAGCTGGTACGTGTGTATCACAAGTGCGACACACTCACCAGGTCTTGCAAACTATTGGCCTAGATCGGCCCATGGCTGTGGTGGGGAGTGTATAAAGCGTCCAAGTGTAAGAACAGCCTGTCCCCATTTTCTGCCAATGGATAGGGTGTTCTTTAGTACAACGTTGAATATGTGCAATATTTTGACATTCTAATTATCGTTTCTAAGCGTTGTTATTAGCCATTACGAGTTTGCAGGGAGTTCTTGATCATAAGGCCTAACATGGAAATCGTGCGGGGAATTTAACCCAATCTCACTCTACGAACCAGATCTTTTTCTACGAGTGATCTGAAATAAGTTACTGTGTCAAGTTTTATTTATAAAAAAATTGTATTTGATATCTTTATTTTACGAAAAGGCCTAGCGATATATATATAATCAAACTAGACTTAAGAATTAAGAATTTATAGTTTGTATGATCACATCAGAAAATTTTGCACCAAATAAGTTCATGCATGGAGGTAAAAGCGTTCGTGTAACGTGAGGTCAAGGAAGTAAACTTTGAAAGGAACCCGGAGAAAATGGATACAATGTTGAATTGGATAGCGAAACGTGATTAATCGTTAGAATCCGCCGTGCTGTCGCACAGCAAGCATTGGACCGATCAGATTACAATAATGTATTGACCTATGGTGCCCTGGCGAGATGACGCAGACTGAAATAAGCATAAAGTATAAAAGTACAAAATTGTTCAGCTATTGCTGAGTGTTTCGTTGTTAGGCAGTAACGGGGAGAGAAGCCAACAATTTGTGTCAGCAACTTTGCCTAGGTTTATACCAGCAATGGAATGGCTCGTCTACTGATGGAACACTTCCTCTTTTGAATGTGGTGACATCACATCTTTATCCGGCATTGTCCGGGCTTAAGAAAGGGTGTATCAAAAGACTAAATGAGTACTGAGCCTAGCAGGGGTATTATTAACTTCCTTATGAAGGTCTCACTTACTGCCTCATGATTTCCAATATTCAATGTGACATCCTCAGTGATTGGCTCTTTCTGAACAACTAACATGATACTCACCATGCCAGAAATACTCTGCCTCACGTGACCACAACAGCTCGGCCAAATCGGAGTTGCGTCTTGTCGGTGCACTTAACTTACACACTCTTCAACCCTCATTATTATGTTTTCTTCCCCATGTAGTGAAGACTAACAGTGGACATCTAAAATGCTATGATGTTTGCATAATTCTTTACAATGCCGTGCATCTTGTAGATACTGATCAAGAACAAGAGGGATATTATCAAACATCCCTAAAGGGTATAAGTATGATAGCAATAATGACTGATCCGGAACCACAACAAATGTAGAAGTAGATTTCTTTATCCATTTCTCAGGACAAATTGTGGATATCGTATTATGCTCTGTGCGCAAATGAAACAATGGATTCGAAGTACAGTTAATGACAGAATGGACAACTCAATCGAACATTTATCGCAAATTAAACACGTTTACCATCATAAATTTTCATCATACATAAACCTGTCATTTCCTGTCCCGTTTGGGAAATCAACCCAGTCGAAGTGGGTGGATTACAAGTAATAAAACGCAGCTTGCGGTTATAAAATGGCGGAATATCGTCCAATGTTCAATGATTTGTCCATCTACTGTATTTGTAGCCCTAGATTTGAGCCACAATACTTGTGCTATCTCCTTTTGCCATGAAGGTAACGGTTTCATACAGTGTATCGCTTATCAGTCAAGCACAATGAACAAGGAACAAGTAACTAAATTTTGTTTTAAATGTCTTAAAAATGGGAAATGACGCGACAAATCAAAAGAGAGGTCACTGGCTTATTTTTTAGTCCGTGACAACGATTTAAGTTCCGTCCAGCTCACAGGGTGAAACAAGCACCAAAAACTGATTCGGCAGAATATTCGATTCTGAATGTGAATAATGTTATAGTGTTCGGTAACCCGGACTCATGGATAACACTACTCTGGACAATCAATAGATCTTTGAAATGCTTCAGAGTGATAGTAAGGGGACTAAATCGGTGCATAAATTAAGCTAGTGTGTATCAGAATATTTAATTTACCGTATTGATGTCAATAGTAATTGGTTGCTTTCCCTGTGGTCGCTGAACTTCCTCGAGGTCTTTGCATATTTTCCTCGTGGTCTTTGCATTATTATTAACGTAGGAGGCACCACGGGGACAGATATTGGATTCTCAAATTTCACGGTTCTTTTCTAATCTATCTCTGTGTATGCTCTCTTCATTAAAACTTTCACCGTCATTATTTTGTGAGAATCGAAAATGCATTTCTAGAGCACAGAGTCAACATAATGATGACGGCCATTTTGAATTTCAACTATCGGTAAATTTAAGGTAAATGCTTCTCTCGAACAAACGTTTGACCGGTGACCCTTGACTTTTATTCTTGATTTTGAAGGAGAATAGTAAACAGTTTCCTTTGGAAAAAAATGAGCAAAAGTTGAAGTCTTTCACTTTCAAGACGCATGCTATCTTGAGGAAGTAACGTGTCATGTGATCCCAGTGTGATCAGTCTTTCGGAACACCTCGAATACTTTGTTAGCGGAACTTTTCCATGATAGGGAGCGAGGTGAGCACATTCTTCGGGCCGATCGATTTTGCGTTTCTGTGTCGAAAATTTCAGATATACGTTGACATTAAAACATATATTACTGTACATTGTAGGTCAAAGCTAGTATAGAGTGAGATTGGATGTGTAATTTTGATTAGTAATAACTACTATGTACAGTTCACTTTCATTGTAGCTGTGTTGTTTTAACATTTCGAAATACTCTTCGTCACAGACGTGATTGACCTCACTGGCAGTGCGTACTGCAGGGACGGGATTGTCGGCTAACCAGGTTTTGATCATAAGTACCACAGCTCGCTTAGCCTCGGGGCTACCACCGAATGTAGCCTAGGGAGTCTTTTGGCTACATCACTCCAGCTCAAGGAAATGAATCACCATACTGTGCTTTTTGTTGGTTTTCCTCGTAGGTTTTCCTCTACCGCGATTGCAGTTAATCCTGTAGTTCTAATTACAACTTTACTGAAATATGTAATACGTGGAAACATTCTCCCTTGACGATTTCTGCGTGATGACAACGATAATTTTTATATGTTTTTTGGGGGGGAGGAAGAAATTTCAAATTGTTATCGTCGATGATTGTAACATTTCACTCTTGCACTGATTTACTATTTTGAATCTTGTATTTTACTTTTTTGATTTTGTCTTTCTAAATATTTACAAATCTAATAATTCTTACATAGAACAGTACACGGTTTAGGTTTACCAGAAGTGAATGCGCCTTACTTGTATTGCTTTACTATCAACTGAACAGTGAAGCGCATTACTTATGAGTGTCATTGACGTAATACTCTTTATTAGTTAAAGGGCCAGTAATGCTAACTTTAATATTTTTTTCACAATTTTTGTTCTTAATGTCGACCTGATATTTCTTGCACTACTCCCTAAAGCACGTTGATATACACAGTATTAAGCTTGCCAACCCAGCCTTTGTCAGTGTAAACTGCGTTCTTATTGTTGACAAATGAATTCTCGACGTCCGGACTAGAATATAAAGGTAAACAATAACAGTACATTTTTATGGTTGGTCTTTCAACCTTTTTGGAATTTCAATAAGAACTTGTCATTGATACACAAAATAAAAATTATGAAAAACCATCAAATGTTAACATTACTGGCCTTTAACATAAAGCTAAAGTAAAAAATACTTTGTTTTGTGTCGGTGTATGGGTAGCTTTCGTAGTTTTTCTGGAATTAAACTTTGTCTTTGAATTATTTCCATCGTTGGCGATAATCTGAGGCAAAATCAACCGTGTCCCACGACTTTTAAAAATAATTCTTTAGAGCATTCATATCAAAAGTTTCAGGACAGTACATTAACACACATTGTGAATAACAGATACAAACAAGGAACACAAAGCAAAGATCTTATTACATGATTTTCCATAAGACGAAATATCACTTTTTTCACACTTTTGTTCGTTAAAGCTCCATAAGCTGTAAATTTTAGAAATTCCAAAATTTTTTTTGGGTCGGCCACCGTGTCAGCTGATCCCAATTTGGTCAATTTGATCTCGATTTGCACCAACTCTAATGGTCAGCTTTTGTGTGGTGTTATGATCAACCACAGACAAGGAGCTCCTTGTCTGTGGATCGACCATATATCGTTCAACATGACCAGAAAATAATATATAGCACGTCTAGTCCCATTCTATGAGACAAGCATCAATGGAACATAGCATACATACTTTAACATTTCACTCAATATGCTTAGCGCGTGCCATCTCAGTGAATGAGACCAGTGCTGGGAGGCAAAGTCCCTTGTGGTTCACCCTCACGGCGAAGGCTCCTCTGAGTTACAGGTAGTTGCAATGATTGTAAGCTTAGCCTTCAAGTCATGCGCTGGCCTTTTCCAAGATATTGGCTGCGTAGCGCTGTTAGTATATGGCCACGGCTACACAGCCAACATGGCGGAAGAAGCCAACGGACGGCCCTAGGGCCACAACATGCTGTTAGGTTACGGGGCCTTTGTCGTGCACCTACCACAACGACAGTCTAGAGAAGATGTCAACAGCGGCAAGCTTCATTCGCTGGAAAAATGAGGAGAATTATCACAAGTTTAAAGAGGCTTTAAACTGTCGAGGGGAAAACCTACCGCCGTCGTGAAGTGGATAATGTCGTTTATTTCATCTATTCAGGCTTTAGTATCTCCAGAAGCCGGCCGGGCCAGGCGCTCCAATCCGACACCTGAAGATGGCGGTAAGTGCATGCAGCGTGTGTCAAGGTTGTATTTTGTGAATTATTTCGTATTCCATAATAAGTTATATGTTACGATTATTTTGCAATTTCGTGAAATGTATTAATTTCAGGGATGTTTTAGTCTTGATGTCATGAGATCTATTAATGCTTGAAATATTGTGTTTGGGGATTATTTTCTACCAACAAGTATGGTTAAAGCGAAGTGAGCGGATTTTGTTAGATAAGCGTGTGTTTTGTCAGTCATCTTACAAACTCACATGTGCGGACACAGGTCGACTAGGCATTATATTTGTGCTGATTGCCAAGGTTCAGTCTACAGGAGAGTTACTATATACACTGTGTAGTAACTCTCCCTAGACTGAACCTGGGCAATGGTGTCACTTGTATGAACCTGGGCAATGGTGTCACTTGTATATTTTGGCATAGATTGTGAAACTATATAAGGGTTTCCAGAGGGTTGTTCACATTAGCAGATTACGATGTGTAAAATATGATTTTATTAATCATAATCGTATTTATTAATAATCATAATTATCACAACTATTGAGTTTCCAGACGGCATTTACACAAAGTAGACGACATTGTTTATAAAAAAAGTTTTAATATTCTGTAACATTCATATAATAATTTATGATATTTATAATCATTTGTTATGATAGTAATAGGAAAAATCAGCACAAATATAATGCCTAATCGACCTGTGCTCTCACTCTGGTTTAGCACCTCTTCGAAATATCGTCTTCGTTTTACCTGTTCACAGTAGTGCTTACTTTCTGTGTACATAGCATGTCAGGTGTGGTCGACATTGCTGATTGCGATGTAAATATGTCAATATGGGGTTTTCTCTGATTTCATCACGCACTGTATACTACAACCTGATTTGTGAAAGTTCCTTTCCAGCCTTTCCCTATTGCATTATGATCAACGTAGAGGTGAACTCTCGTATTTGTAAATACAATCAACTCGCCCACACGCGACCATGTGATGTGTCACATGTTTTCTGAATCGTCAGCGGAAGTCTGTACTAGGCGTGCTTACCGGTATCTCGTGTTTGACGCATTTGATTTTCTTCAATGAAACCAACAGAAACAGAAGAAGTGTCTGCAAATGACATGAACAAACTATTAATCTTAAAAGAGGAAGAGTGCCTTCGTTGGGTGGCATATGTCAGGAATATAAAGAAGCCTGGGTTTTGCTGTGTCGAACGGATATGTTAGACTTGCTCTAAGTCTGTGGGAATATAAATATCAAAACAGAATACATTGAAGGGAATGAACTCAAGGAGATCGTAACTCTAAGTGGTAGGCTGTTGCGTAGATCGTGGGCGTGAACGCCTTAGCGGCCAGTTATTGATGCCGAGAAAAAGCCAGGCGACCTAGGGCCTTTCATTGCAAGTTCCATGATAGAAACCAAGATTTTTTTGACTTCGCAAAATCCCCTTTTCATTGTTGGGCTTACTAAGAACGGTTTAGCGTATGGCCAAGCGAGGGCGCTTTGGTTCAGTCTACATCAAAATGTAGCTAATAGTTGCGTCTTGAGAATACAATAAGTACAGCGGATATGTAATGTAGGGTCGATCGTTAAACATTCAAACCTTTATTCAGCGGATTGATTGGGATGAAATCTAAAGCATCGATATATGCTGTCGTAAGCATGTTTTGATTGTGAGCTTTAATTGAGTGCCGGATACACACGTACACGTAAGCGGAATTCACGTTGTTATTAATAGCATGTCAAACATAACAATTTAACAAGCGTAAATACATTCATGAATAAGCAACTTTTAATACAGTGTTTTCACTTCGTCTCTCCGCAGTTACAGAATATACGTAGCCCGCACCCATTTTTGACAAATGGCGAGATTCTCGTATTACTGATGTTAACTTGTGCACGGTATAGCGACCAGTCAAGGGATATCAGTAGATTTCGCGATCGAGGTAAGTCGGTTTATTTGCATTCCTCAAGGTAATGCGTTTGTTAAGTTTATTGCATTATATTGTGATCAAGATAATGGCACATTTTTCAGGACTTTGAGATTAGGGTAGTATACTTGCGACTGTTATACGGGGCTGTGGTAGCATATAACAATAATCAGATTTCTTTACGCAGTTTACAGAAAGCTATTAAGTTAGATTGTGATTTCAGGGAAAATAAAAAACAAATAAGTCAAGTTATGGTCGTGTCACGTTTAGTATTCTAAAGAGTTTGGGAATACATCTTTAGCCTAATCCATAGTGACATAGCTTTAGGAAGAGTTTATCAGATTTAACATTTCTTTAAAAATCGGGTCTTATTGCTTGTTTACTTTCGTTCTCGGTTGAAGGTAGAATGCGCCTCAGGGACAGACGGCCAGACTCTCAAACTTTTACAATTCTTTTTAATCTTCCACTTATGGGGATTCATTCTAAGAAAATGGTGTAAAAAACTTCACTGTCGTAGCTTTTCGAAAAGTTTTATTGTTCTTCATCGAGTTATCACAGGGATGGCTGCCATTTTGAATTTCAAATATTCGTGAAACTTGGGTAATTTGCTTCGATAGAATTATTGAAATGTTCCCTACGGAAAGTTTGAGCAAATTCAAGTCTTTCACTTTCGTGAAGCATACTACCTTAAACGATATATGGACAGCATTTCACAGTTTCATTTCTACCATCGCATTATGGAGCTATACTGTCCACCTGTCCTGAAGACCACGGTACATTCTGTTGTCTTATCAGCTTCCAGTAAGACTGAAGTTTTCTTCAATCTTTCGGAGAAACAGCAGACATTCTAAGAGACGTGTTCAGTGATAATATTTCACAAAATGTCTTTCTTTTCTGAGAGAATCGCACGAAAACCTGGGTACGAGGAAAAGCTTTTATAACAAAAACAATGTCAGAAGTCTTCCGAGTACTACGAAATACATAATTAATTATCAGATACTTTGCTTTCGTTTAGATAAAAGCTGTGTGCTAACTTTACCGAAGCAAGCATACATTCAGTTATAATACAGGAGGTGAGTTTTCAAATATACACACTGCCATATACAAAAGTATTTACCCGTCCAACGTTATTTAACATGGAATTCGTTTTCCCTGTCTCTTGTATTTTAATTTATTTGCAAACGCTCAGCGATAATTAACAAAAGAAAAAGTAAATCTCGTTGTGCTGTTACAGTATATTTGAAATCGCCTTGCTACCTGCATCTTGTTCATTTCGAAACAGTTCTGCGTCTTAAGATTGCTTCGAGCACAATTCCTTCATAAGAAGGTACCAGTAAGTTCTAAGAAATCTTAAATGTAATTAACTACGATAGCAGATGTATTACCACTGTTATTTTCATATTTTTTAATGATAATCGAATTAATGCGGCTGACTCGCAGCGTGTTTGCAAGATTATATCGGATTGGTCGATTGCCACTATCACAGCACTTAGGGAGTCTATTTGTATTGTTTTCATTATATTGGTAAGATTCAGCCACCCAATTGGATAACAGCTTCGAAATCGCTGCGAGTCGGCCCAATTAATGTAAGCAAGAAGCAAGCATTCCCATCAAGTATGATAATTGTCTGGGTGCACACATTTGACAAATGCAATCGTATAATGTATGATAAACCTACAGCTCTAGATTGCTTCGACTCAATGAGAAGGCATCATTGAATTTGGAACTAAATTTGTAGCTTTGCATCTTTTGATTGTTCAAATTTATAAAAAGCGTTAGGTGCCCTATGGTTGAAAGTTGCAATACTACAAATTACCCATATAAAACAAGTGTAAAAAACAAAAACAGATTAAACCTATATTGCTAGAGTATCCAATTATCCCAATTGTCCAATTATCAAGTTGTGTTTTTCACACAACTTTAGATAGAATGCGCCCAAGGAATATATAGTCGGACTCTCAAGCCTTTACAATACTGTCCTTTGGCTGCCGCCACTTTTAGACACTAATATTGAAGCTCACTTAAGGTACTATGCACCTCGAAAGTGAAAGACTTAAACTTTTGCTCTAACTTCCTCAGGAATCTTTCAATCATTCTCTTTCAAAATCAAGAATAAAAATAGGGGGTCACCGTGCAAATTTTGGTACTAGAGAAACAAATTACCCAAGATTTACCGATATTCGAAATTCAAAATGGCCGCCATCCTGTGTTAACTCTGTGGAGAAAAATAAAAATTTTCGAATTTCAAAAAACTAAGCCGGTGAAAAGTTTTCTTTCACCAAGCACTTTAAAATGAACCCCACATGTGGTATATCAGAAGAGAATTGTAAAAGTTTGAGAGCCCGAATGTCTGTCCCCGAGGTGCGTTTACCTTAAAAAAGTTACACGTTTGGTTCCTCATAGAGTTAACACAGGAATGTCGTCCATTGTTGTTAAAAGTCAGAAAATATTGGGTGATTTGTGTCTTTTAGTAACAAATTGTGCAAGTTGACACTGATTTTTGTTCTTTATTCGGCCAGAGAAAGGTTAAAGTTGCCACTACAGAAAGATGAGCAAGAATTTAAGTCATACATTTTTATCGCCCGATTGTATGTCAAAAGAATATTAGAAATTCTGCACTAATGCTGTAGAATGACATCATAAAGCTCCGAAAATGGCAGTATTACGATAATTTGCTCCTTTACAAACAATAAAATATTTCAAAGCGACTGCATGTATACCTTCTTTAAATACTCAATGCCTCACGACACTGATTTATAGAACAGTCTGCATAATATACCATTTCATCACATTCTCACATGGTCAATGAAGTACCTTCCAAAATCACATGACCGCCGGCATGCTGTCTCGTTATGTCAACCAATGAAATGTATTTTCGTGTTTTACATGTTTTTTCTTTACAGGTGTCTCCTATTGGTACAGAGGTATACCAAATACCAACCTTTAGCCAAAACGCATCTGCTCCGAGTCAAATCTTCATCGGAAGCACAACAAACAAGGTATGAAATGAAATAGGCTTTTCAAATCAAAAGCACTTGTATGTCCTCGAATCTACCTTAATAACCTTGTAATGACCTTGACATCATTAGTTAGATTTATACAGTAATGCGCCGTAGACTTCTCTTCATCTGCTATCAGAGTCACCAAGAAAGGAGCTTACTGAGCACACGGGGCCAGGGGTCAGTCCCCGGGGTGGGGTTCTTTGTACAACGGTTTATTGTATTTTATTTTCTTATTTTGGCTGTCATGTTTTAAAAAACAGATTTCGACTCCAAACGTTCTGACGGTTTTCTTTATTACCTACAAGTCATTATCTCCTCTCCAACCTGTGTACACAATGCCAGCGGGCTAAGCGGCTGTCCGTATCAGTGGGTTAATTGATTAAGTCAACACCACAGCAGTTCCAGACGTAGTAAAATAAGACCTTTTTTTACTATACGTATGGGACTGCTGTAGGTGTTGACTTACTCAATTAATCCATCTACTGATACTAACAGCCGATTAGCCAGTTTGCAATGTTTGCGGAGCAGGTAAATGGCGTGTGTACAGGCTGGAGCGGAGATAAGGACTTTCAAGTAAAAAGAAAGCCTACCAGACGGTTTTGAGTTGAATTTTTATTTGACATATGACAGCCGAAATTAATAATAATAAAATAATAAAAATAAAATAATTTTAAAAAGAACCCTACCGCTCCCCACCCTAGGGGACTGACCCCATCCCCTGTGCTGAGCATCATATTACCCTTTTTGTTACAAATAAAAACATTATCAGGAAGAGGGTAACACACCTAACGGGATTTATAAATATGTAATGTTTCTTGAACGTGTGCTTTTGTACTAACCTTTTGACAACAACATTAAGGTAGTATACTCGCCCGAGACAGATATTGAATTCCTTTTGATTTGACCGGAATAAGACTGTTGAGTCCTTTTACTATCGTCCGCTGAACAGATTTAACGACCCGTTTTGTCTTCAGCTTGTCTGAATTCTTGGTAAACGGTTTTGAAGAAGTATGAAAGGAGGAAAAATCCCGGGATAGTGGCCGTCATGAGTTTTATTTATTTGTTAAGTTGAAGTAAGTTTGTCAATAACTATGAAATATATATTTTATTTTGCAGTTGACCCTTGACTTTTCCAATTCAAAATTATTTCATTGAGTGGAGAGTGATGTAAAGGTCAATTTCATATTCTTCTGATGCTGTCGTAACTCTGGAATATCAGCAGATCAATTGTAGAGTTCAATACACTTCTTAAGGTTTAAATTTCTTCATGGATTGTTTTGTCCAGCATTTGGTCATATTAAACACCACACAATGTAAATATCATCCCAGGTGTTGTATGCCATTCTTGTCCAACAGAATGAAAGATTTGATGTGAGCAACAGCGGTACTGTATATCTCTCCGGCTACCTTGACCATGATATAGATCAAGAGTTTGATCTTAGCGTATTCTCACTGGAGCAACTGGTAAGTTTGCCAATCGAATCTGGCTTTCAATTGAATTCTCGCAGTTACAAACCACAAAGCAATACCATACAGGCAAACATACTTCGTCGAAATAAAAATTTGTATCATACACACTATATACCAATGAATAAAACACCAAGGGTTTTCTTATATCATGAGAAATCTAATCGTTACAGATCACAGGAGACAAGGTTTGCTTGAAACATAGAGTTCATGTTAAGGTCGAAGATAATTCTATTTGGCCACCAAACTTCATTGAAAGTTGTTGTTTTTGTAATGGCTACAACAAACGTCCAAGGGACTACGTAAGTAGATTTTCCTATAGATTTTACAAGTTGTTCATATTACGGACATTTCGCAGTTTAACATATAAGTTTCGATTGCTTTGTTTTGAAAGTAAAAAATAACAGCTTCTTGATCACGCTTGGTCTTATTAATGCTCGTCTTACTACATTCTGTTGCAGCCGTTTTTTGCGGAAATTTTGTTCGGCGAAGCAAGAGTTCCTCTGGAAGAAACAACGCCACTTGTATGGAAAGACAAAATGTTCTTGGATAGCAGTCCGAATAAATGTAAGAAAGGCAATACGAGTGCCTATTGACTTTGTAATTTCCAATACTTATTTGCTTTGTTGGAAGACAAAAAAACCATAATAGGTAGTCAACTGTCTCTCAATCATGAGTACTAGTCATATTTATACCTGCAACTGTAATAATATGTACGTTATAATAGTTTTTATACAAAGAAGTCCATATGAATCATATCCCCACTAAAATTCGTGCATCCGGATCTGTAGAAGAATAACTATATGGGCTATACAGGTTGTTCATATCAAGTTCAGCTGTCTTGATATTTCAGGTATTATTCAATATGTTGTGTTTCTCGAAGGTTCTTTTCTTTCATTTCAACCGAACAAAAATTTGTCGACGAGTAACTTTCACGACGTTCGTTCTACTCTCACCCTGATTGTAAATATCACACAAAAGCATCGATGACATCAATATTAATTTTTGAAAATTTAACCATCGAATGCTTTAAAAAGTCATTTCAGATTATGAATATCAACAATACTACAGATGAATTTTCACACGAAGCAAATTTAGATGTCCTTCAGAAATTACGAGACATACATTCGTCGACATACCTATGGCAAGGTCTTAACTTGCGGGAGACATATCAAAGTAACACATATATGACTGAATGACTTTACAAGCACTCTATTGCCCTATTCAACAGGTTCGGGAGATTTGTATATTTTACTAGACGACTTGGATTTACAGAACGAGCAGTTGGTCAGTAATTTTCCTCGCTCTGCCATGGCAATACGATGTGTTGACAGAAACACGCTTGAAGAGTTTTTGGCTGGACACACACGACTCCTTCGGGTAAACTGTGCTCTTTAAATGTTATATAGGGCTCAACCATATATTAAGGAAGTAATGTACAGTTGAAGGTCAGCTTGATATGTTTTCAGCTTAATACGTGCTGTCTCCTGCATTTGTGCTGTTATCCTGGACCACCACTTTAAATCTCTTCATCAAAAACTGAATGTCTTTCAGATCAATGACGTGCCATCAAGACTTCAGGAGAAGACGTGGTTCTCAAAGAGACAACAAAGGCAGTTTGTGAGATTCGATTTCTCAGATGCAGTGATACAGAGGGCGCTTGACGAAACTCCCGTTTCGTGCGAAATATTATTTCCTGGTTTGAGACGTGCGTTCAGATTCACAACCGTATTGAAAGTGCTAGGTAAGGAGTCCTACCTATCTTAATACATTCACTTAGAATAAGGAATCTATACTCAAACCATGTAAAAAATTTCATTTATTTTGCCAAATAATTGATACATTACTGGAAAGAAGGTCAATTCTGACTTATGAGGTCAGACTTTGGTTGAATACCAACAATTTCATATAACCGTGACTACCTATAGAGAATACCTATTTTAATACAGGAATTAAAAATACGTTCTATAAAACATCAATTGTTGCATAATCCTATCGCTCATGATATTGATTCGTGTTTATTTCTGAAATTTTTTTTGTATCGATCTAAAATGATAAATGAAATAAATTAATAAATATTGATTTTGAGTGGGGATAGCAGTGGTCAAAGGTTTTATAAGACGTTTTGTAGAAATCAATGCAGAATAGTTTTAACAATATGGAAAAGTAGTTGCTACTGTTTCGCCGAAATAAATGAATGAAGCATTACGAGGCAGCTTCTGACATATGATAAGTATCCTGGGCTCGGAGGTGCTTTGAAATTTGTGAAGAAAGCGTTCTTTATGTCACCGAGAACATACAAACCGTACATAGGTAGAAAGAGATTTGTAGGTAATTTGTAATAGAGTGATAAACCTATTGTGACTTGTTGACGTATGTCTACGAGTTTTCATATAAAGCTATTTACTTAAGGTATTATGCGCCTCGAAAGTGAACAACTTAAACTTTTGCTCAAACTTTCCACAAGGAATATATCAAGAATTCTCTTTCAAAATCAAGAATGAAAATCGGGGATCACAGTGCAAATTTTTGAAAAACATATTATCCAAGATTTTCCGATATTTGAAATTCAAAATGGCCTCTACCCCATGTTAATTCCATTGAGAAAAATACAATTTTCGATTTTCAAAATAAAAAAGTTGGTGAAAGTCTTTCTTACTCCAAGAGCTTCAAAATCAGTCCCCACAAGTCGTAGATCAGAAAAGAACTGAAAAAGTTTGAGAGTCCAATATCTGTTCCAAAGGCGCCAGCTCATACTGTGCATATCCTTTACTAGTAATGTATCTGAAAAGTGTTTGCGATCATGGAGAGTTGAACGGAGACACATGATTTAACGACTGATAGAATAGCATGTGTCGGACATTTTTATACCAAATTACAGTAACAAGTTGTTGCTCAAGGAAGATTTGAAGATCTTAATTTACAAGTTTCAATTCTTATCCTATTTGAAGGATGCCCAGATGGTTACTATGGCCTACAGTGCGAAGATGTCTGCATTTGCAAAAACGGGGCAGCATGCCACGTTTTGAATGGAGCCTGCAAGTGTACACCCGGTTGGCGCGGACCTGCATGCGATATACGTGAGTAAGGTGTCCATGTTGATTATGTTTTATTGAAAAAATTATATAAGAATAAGATGTAACTCACTTACGTCTGTTTACTGTTTGTTTACGTTATCTAATTGTTGTTGTTGTTGCATCATCGGTCCTTGACATTCCAGTGAGACTTAGAGGTATCCGGAAATCGTTGCTTATACATGTGTTACAATGAATTTTGAAGCTTTTGGGTGAAGAAGGCAGGCGATATTTGCAGACACACATTTTGATGTAATAGGAACGTAATTTTCCAACTCATTCTTGAAAAATATTAGAAAATTCTCTCATCGATAGACTATACTATGCTGTTTTATGAGAACGTAATGGACAAATAGTAATACAGGAAAACTTAGGGGCTAATCTGTATAATGACGTCATAGCATCATGTTATGTATCTCTTCATAATCTTAAAATTACCCTTTAATATGACACTTAGATGTAGACCACTTTTCACAATTTACAGGTCACAGTGAAGTACGTCTGGGTGCAGAGTACAGGGAAGCCTACTTCGGGGAGTATGTGTTGCTCTCAGCCACCGGTTACAATGTTGAACTCAAAAATGATAATGTAAAATGGTATCTCAATGGATCAGATGAATTCTTGAGTGGCTCGAAAGATATTACGGTTTCAATCAACAATAGGTGAGGGATTTTTATTGCTATTATATATTTTTTTTCTGATTATATTTTCCCGAATACATCGGCAAAGATGTTCTCTGATCGACAAAAATAGACAGCTTTCTTCGATTACTAGTATAGTTCTCTAGCTGTTTGTAGCTATAACAACAAATGCGAGCCAAATAATAAGTAATTCCAAAACTACGTGATTAAAACTACATTGAAACTTAGCCGACCATGAAAAAAGCTGAGAACATAAAGATGTTTCACCGACTACTAATGGCAATGCGTTCATACCCTTAACATTCCGATGTGACAATACACGTGTTGACAATTGGCACAGTCCATTCAAATAGAATCATTTTTAATACTACCGTCTGTCTGTCTTCTTTTGTCTGTATCTGCGTCTCTCTGTTTTTGTGTCCCCGTCTCTATATCTGTCTGTCTTTCTTTTTTCCTGCCCTAATCCCTTTCCATAGTTCGAACACAGTAAAATTGACAGTTTTCAGTGTTGCTGATAATAACGCCGGAGTTTACCTAATTTCCGTAACCGATTCCGAGGGTAACAACTTAACAGATACTACATTCCTGTCCTTCAAAGGTTGGTATCAGGTACTGAGGTTAGAAATTTAAGTACAGGTAGATGTAGTAGCAGGTAGCAAGAATGATGATATATAGGTAAGCTTGACTATTGTGAGTGAGATACATTGGTCACTTTGACAGTTCATTGTAAATGGGATAATGTAACGTTGATCGTTCGCCGATAGGCGGCGTGTGTCTCAGTCGGCAACACAAATCAATCATCATTCGCCTTTAGTAGTAAAGAGATATACTAACTTTTAATATCATACTCAGGTTGTCACGACAACTACTTTGGTGCAAATTGTGACTTGGCTTGTGATTGTGAAAATGGAGCTCAATGTGATCGTTATCAAGGTTGCGTATGTCAAGCAGGTTGGACTGGTATCCACTGTGAACAGGGTTGGTAATTCTTTTATTGTTATTTTTACCGGCAGTTATTATATTATTTTGGTTATTTTAATATGTTTGTTACTTTTCATATAATTATTACGTAATTTACTCAACTAACGAAGGTGTGTAATTTTAAATCCACTATTTTATATCTGTATAAATATTTCAGTGCGTCAAAGTAACATTGTTCCAATTTGAAAAATAAGGTGCGTCAGTCAGTACATCTCACATTTCGTTTAATGCCATTTCAGCATGTCTATCTGGCTGGTATGGCAATAAGTGTACATCTCAGTGCTTGTGTGAGAACAATTCTACCTGTAACACCGTGGATGGAACCTGTAGGTGCATGGCAGCGACTTGTGGACTGTATTGTCACATCAAATGCGAATGTGACAATTCACAAGACTACATCTGTGAAGAAAATATTGAAAAATGTCTTTGTACAAGCAGTTTGAAAGAAAAAGGTAAACCTTAAGGTAGAATGCGCCTCGGATACAGATATTTGGACTCTCAAACTTTTCCAAATCTTTTCTTATCTACCACTTGTCGCGGGGTCATTTTGAAGCCCAAGGAGAAAGAAAACTTTCACCGTCTTAGTTTTTTGTAAATCGAAATTTCATTTTCCTATATTGAGTTAACGCAGGAATGGCAACCATTTTGAATTTCAAATATGGGTAAATCTTGTGTAATTTGTTTCTCTATTACCAAAAATTGCATGGTGACCCCCGATTTTTATTCTTGATTTTGAAAGAGAAATGGTTGAAAGATTCCTTTGGAAAGTTTGAGCAAAAGTTAAAGTCTTTCACTTTAGAGACGCATACTACCTTAAGTAGGAATGGGTAAAAAATAATTAACCCTCGCTGTTGTTAAATGTGAACGATCATCGACACACTAAGTCATGTTAAACAATGAATATTTCATTAGAAGTGCAATACATATGTGGGCATAATTCCTGTTTAAATAGATTCCCCACAAGACCGTGAGAATGGTACACTGACGGTGAAGATAATCGGCGGTGTCGCTGTCGTGGCACTTATTTCGACATGCCTAAGTTTCGTCTTTTTTATCCGTCATCGAAACGGCTACAGAGGATTCAAGGCCATTGTTGATACAGAATTTGATGACTATATACAGGTAAAGGAATGCACGTTTGAGTGAAATACACTGACCGACAACCGACACCGAATTACAGACAAACTGACTTCTATTGGGCCAGCATCATACACAATTTTACTGTCACTATATACTTGTGTTATACCATCTTGCATTTAATGAGACAATAAGACAATAATTTCGTCAAAGCTGAGTTGGTCTTTTCAAACTTCATAATCGGACCTTTTTGAATAAAAAGAAGAACAAGACATGTATGTGTTTTATATGCTGTTAATATAAAACCAAATGATGACCCTTCTCTCATGATATTATACGCTTGTTAATTTTTAGGGGTTAGCGCTTCAATTAGACATTGCAGAACATTCTCAAGCTCTTTGTCTTTGATTGCTGTAGGGACTACTTCATGACCACCCAGATCTCCCCGATTGGAATCTCAGACGAGAAAAGATAAAAGTGATAAGAGAAATTGGATATGGTGAGTTCGGAAAAATTGAATTAGCAACGCTTGAAAGACGAAATGGACCAGTGACTGTAGCGATTAAGTCGCTTAGCCCAGGCAAGTTATTGATATTGTAAACTTTCATTTTTAGTACCTTTCATTAAGCGTTCTTTCTCTCTGTTTTTAAGTTAAATGTTCGACAATAAGCAACATGTCTTAAAAGAGAAACATTTGTGGAAGGTATCTGTCTTCGATGTTGTCGCAGTTTTTGGATACTATTACCACTAACCGTTCTCTTCTGGGAATAGCTGGCGAGAGGACTTTGGGAACAGAAACAGAGTAGTTGCTCAACGTCTTCATAGATAGCACCGTTTGTACCTTGAGGTATACAGTCACCTGTAATCTACATGTGCCCATATATGGTCAAAGGGGCGTTCCTTGATATTCAAAATATCCATGTGAGGGCGCTCTTTTTAAAAAAGCGGCCACCCGCTTAAAATCTGTGATTGGTTGGATTTTCTCTTTCCATGGTAACTGTAGTAAATTGGAACAGGTGACAGTCCACCATGTTGCCAGCTGTTGTTCCTTCTTTCTTCTACCGTCCGTCTGCTGTCCTCTGTACTCGTAAACACACCTCTCATATCCAGTGGTTGTTCGAATACAATTGACATGTAAACTCATCATATTACCTTCTATATATGTGGATATCATGCACGATCAGATCCTCTCACACTGCTTATACGCCAGTACTATTATCATTTAATTGTTTTATTTATGAGTGTAGGTATTACGTAATAAAAGCAAAGTTTACGTCAAGGTGAATGACCTCTGAAACAATACTATGATGGTTGATTGATAACATTGTCCACGTACGAACTTCACCCAACCTTGCTGTGTTGATGTTGTAAAATCGCCGTTACACGTCAATTAAAACAACGCCTTGGCCATTTATTGTAAGTTCTGTAGCTTGAAAGATCTCGATAGTACAGACATACATGACATTGTATAAGCTATACAAATATGCAGGAGGTAACGCTATGCTTTAATTTGGTGACGAAGGATGTTATTCTTTTTTTATGAAACAAAATATTTATTATTACCCTCTTCTTTCTATCGATATAGCGCAATGTCTTCCGATCTCGTACCGTGACTTTTGCCATGAGATCACGTGTTTAAAGAGACTTAATGGTCATCCTAATATTATCAATTTTCTCGGAATAGTACTTTCTGGAGGTAAGTAATTAGACATACTTCAATGTTTAATTTTCCTTTTCCAAAAAAGACGGCTGATATACAATGAAATGTACCCTTAACCGGTTCATGCGGAGTGCATCGTTTTAACACAATTCGACCAAAATTTGAAGGTATAAAGACAAAAGACTTACACACTTTAAAGCACATGCCTGAAAAGTTATTACGGTTTACTTTGGAACAAGAAAATGTATTTTCAACGACATATGTTGTGAAATGCAACTTGATATAACTGCTGCATTGAACATAAGCATTATTCTTGTCATTGAAAGGTCCTTAAACATCATGATCATCATGATCATGATCATGATCATGATCGTCATCATCATCAATATCATCGTCGTCGTCGTCCTCGTGATTTGAATCATCGTCGATTGTATTAGTTTTTAGTAACATCATAATCATCATCGTCGTCGTAGTCTTCATAATAATTACTGTGCAATAACTATAGCTTCAGATATACAAAGCTGTTCTTCTCGCCGGAAATAAACAACATTTGACCATTATTGTCAAAGCTCTCCATTATAAGTATTATCTGCCCAACTTATACTTTCTAGAGCCAAAATATATTGTTGTGGAGTATGCTGCGCATGGTGACTTGCTGAGCTACATACAGAATCTGAATAGTGAAAGAATAACATTTCAAGAGGAGAACAGGCTTATGCGAATCACCAGAGATACAACACTGGCCATGCAGTATATGGAAAAAGAACGGGTTTGTATCTCATTAATAGTTCTTTAATTACAGTGGAGCCATTCTTGGTAATTCGCATTGCCATTTTAAATTTTTCATGTGATATTTATTTTAAGCTATTGTATGCAACCCAGGTATGTAGTTAACCGGGAATCTTTTATTGCAGTATATACACCGAGACCTTGCCTGCAGAAATATATTGATTATGGAAGACTATGTCGCCAAGATCGGTGATTTTGGTTTGAGTCGCGATATCTATGAAACTGGACAATATTGTAAAGACGCATGGGTAAGTGTCGAGACTATACGTATTTATCATCGGCAGCGTTATTATAACTGACATGATAACTATTGCTTGTGTTTTATTGTATGTCAAGTTTTTGGTTCGAATACGGCGCAGATGGAAATAATTTTATTATATTTGAGCATGATAATCATATTCAATTTAATACGTTAGATTTTGGTTACTTATTCCAATTTAGCGAAACATCTTTCTTTCTTTTTACTTTACTCGTCACTACCTACATACTGTATCACTAACAGTCGCAGGACCAAGGTCCGCTACCTCTTAAATGGATGCCGGTAGAGTTCCTGACTCAAGGCATTTTTGAGAAGAAAAGTGATGTGTAAGTTTTGAGTTCTTATAATATCAAAATCTTACAGTGATCTTACATATAGCAACACATCTACATTTTGAAGCCACCCCTAGCCTTTCTTGAAATACAAATCCCAAGTTTATGGTACGGCAGACCACTGTGACTACACAATAAAAAGTCAAATGGATAGAATTTTAGCACACAATGCTTGGTATTAGTTCTTATCATACATTGTATGATTGTATGTAACTTTAATCAATGCACTAAAATGAGATTCAATTTCTTTTAGTTGGTCGTTTGGAGTTTTATTGTGGGAGATAGCAACTCTTGGTAAGTAATATCTTATATGGACTCTAAATATTTACAGGACTTTAATCTCTCTAGCTCCGAATATGGAAACTGATGGCGCTTAAAAGAGCCTGAGCTCAGAATTCACAACTCACAACAGCCAGCTTAACATAATTCCCGATACCAAGATATGCACAATGCATGCTTACGCTGATATTAATAATTACAACTAAAGAAAATCATAAGAATAATATTCCTGTCAATGTGAAAGTACTACTGGCGTACCATCATCACGGTAAAATCAAACATGTTTTAACTTTGCCAATACAAGAGCATGATATGTAGTGGTCTTGTAATTCCAAGGACAGGTAGAATGTGGTAAGACGCTTTTCTACAGTACTCGGATGCAAATAGAGGTTTTAACGCTTTATTAGACATTAGTGTAGCAATTTCCACCTTCAAGAAACGTAAATAGGGATTGGGCTTATTGCTTAAACATTGTAAATATTGCGAATATCACTCAGTCATTAAATAAAGTCAGTCACACATGCTCTTTGTCAATAAATTCCCTGCGTGGTGTTCCTACATCTACACCAAACAAATGAAATAGAGATCACTTTCGCAGGTATGACGCCGTTTTCAAACGTTCCGACTAGTATGATGGTGAAATTTCTACTGGAAGGCCAGAGGCTTCGGAAACCTGAAAACTGCTCAAAACATTTGTAAGTCATTCCTCTAATTTTCATTTCTATCTGCAACACGCTCTGTTTTGTACATAGATTTTGCTTAATATCGTCTATGTCAACTGCTACTGTTATTTCTCTAACTAAGTTTTCCGGTGTTAAAGTAGCTCTTCCAATTCAAACCATTCTTGTGATGATATCGCCCTCAATTTTGTTAAGCACGTCAATTTTGACATCCAATATGATAACCCTTCACAGATACGACATAATGCAGAAGTGTTGGCGATCAGAACCCGAAGAAAGACCGTCAGCGGAAGAACTTACCAAAGAATTCGAACGTTTATTAACAAGTGGAAAGGTAGTTATCTGTCATTTCATTTTCTTAACAAAAGTATCCTCTTTGATTGATAAACATTCACACATACAGTGTACCTCTAACAATTCGGTGATCTATGTGTATATCTCGACAAACTTATACATAACAGCTTTTACTCTTTATACGGCGGCTGTGAAGTTCAAAATAAACGGCGCGGTTCAAAGTAGAATCCGCCTCCAGGACAAATATTCGGACTCCACACTCTTTACAATACTTTTGTGGCCTAGCATTTGTGGGGGGTCATTTTGAAGATTATGGAGTAAATGAAGTTTTCGCCGGCTTAGTTTTGTGAAAATTGAAAATTCTATATTCCTCCGTAGAGATAACATAGGGATTGAGGCCATTATGAATTTCAGATATCGGTAAATATTTGGTAATTTGTTTCTCTAGTACAAACATTTGCGCGCTGACCTGTAGTCTCATTCTCATTTTGAAAGAGAACAGTCAGTTGAAAATTTACTTGAAGAAAGTTTAAGCAAAAATTTAAGTCCTTCATTTTCAAGGTTCGTATACCTTAAACGTATGGTTCAAAAGTTGACTCGCTTAATTCTGTGCCAAACAGAACATAATTTTACTACATAGAAAGTTTAGTGTAATATTTTGATGACAGTGTAGACTTCGTTTCAAACCATTTCGTACAAACGGTCCAGCTATTACATTCACCCAAGTTTATTGATGTAAACTCTCTGTGAAACTAGCAACCATCTGTTTTGTTTTATTTTAGAAGTTCTTCGTTAATGTAATTCCCGATGACTTTGAAGTCTTAGACCTTTAGTGGGGTTGGTGAACATCAAATCTGTCAAGATGGTAAATTTGCTTGGTTCAATGGAGAGTGTACAAACACTTCAGCGTTGCCAATCGGCACTCTTTCAGTTCTTGCGGAATGAGATCATTTGTGACACAGGAAGAAGAGGAAACTAGAGATTCATTGTGACGCCATGAAAGTTCACTTTCTTTGAAAGTGATGTATTTCATTCCAAGTCATCGCCTGAACTTACAGTCCACGGACACTTGACTAAGTTCGACTCTCAATAGAGCTTCCTACCCACTATAAGTGGGTGTACTTATGAAGACCAACTAATTTTAATTATTTACACTTTTATAGAGCGGCCGAATTACTGGTAAAGTAATTTTCCCGGGGCTCATGAATACATCAAGAAAAGGAAAAGATTAGATACAAGAAAAGTATATCACAAAGGCACGTTGCTTTTAACATATTCTTTCAATTTACATTTGTACAATTGCTTAAAATTCTTTATCAGCCATCATCCAACAAGTGTAACTTTAAACGCGATTTTCTGTCAGTGTAGTAGTTATCACTTTCAATTTCTTTGTGCAATCCTGTAGTATAATACACATTGGCTGGTTTTGATCGGTACGATTCTGAGATGGCATTTTAGTCAGAAAAGACATACAGACTTCTGCGATTACAGCGCATCGACCTGGTAAGCGGTGACATAATATTTGTTTGTGTGCAGTATTTATGTAAGGAGTAAAAAGTAATAGAGTTTGAATAATGGATAGAACAATATATTGGAAGCAATTATCTGACAATTTTCGATTCATTGTAAATACCGTTTATGCACTTTGCAGGCGCTCTTTCCGACAGAATAAAACCATTCTAATGAACAATTGGGGAAGCAGCATCCTTCTCGGACACAGAAAAAAAATCTTTAATTTTTATGTCTAATACTATTGACCTTAAGCGCTTGTAAGTATAAATAATATTTAATCTTCTCAAAAGGAATCTTATTTTCTAGGTACTGATATCAAGATCATTTATTTGTTAAAATTGGTAACAAAACTGTAATCGTTGTTCATATTGTAATTTACGTGTTATCAATGTCTTTTCCATCTATAGTAAAAACCCCATCAGAGGTTTGTGAGTCTTTCAGGGAAAACTAAGAATGCAATTGCATTATTCAACACATGGAAATGTTAAGGAAAACAAGAGGCCATTTAGTATCATTCTTCGCGATATTTTAATGTAGGGTGTTCAAGAAACTTCTAACACGGTTTCTTCAATAATTTGTAATCTGTCCTTCGTCTCAGGAACCTGGTACTAATACTTTATTATACATTATCACATCATTAATCATTGTAAAAAGTATCGATATCACAAAACTTGCTTGTGATCATTCTGGCAAGCATTCTGAGGTCTTAATTCATTACTTCATTTAAGTGAGAACATTATAACATTAAAAGCATCACAGTGACAAAAAGACAGTGACGAAATGCTTTCTCAAGAAATAAACTTTGTAATTGTTGATTTAGCGTGCTATTACGTATACTCTGTAATTTTGCTCAAGTATCTTAAAATTTTGATACATCTACAAGATATCAGTAATTGTAATTTTTGCACAAAGTGAAATAGCGAACAAGCTACTGTGTTTTCAGGAAAATATATTGTCACATGGTCGATCGATTGGAATCGTCAAAATTGTCCGGCACGTATTGTTCTCGACAGTCGTTGCTATCCCGATTAATTTTACAAGGGATCGGTAATAATGTGTTACGGAGATATTTTATCTCAGACAAAGGTTAATGAACCTAGCGGACATCAGCACCAGTTAAATGGTCAATTAAAACAACAAGATCTCAATAATAAGTCCATGTGCATACAAACCATATTTGCGACAAAATGTACATATGTTTGAATTATGAAAATAGTCAACACTTTATAAAGGAACATGATAATTTCACGTGATGGGTTTGCAACGTGTCACAGTGACGTTTGAATATTAATTGTTTAATTTTATTAATTAATTGTTTATGATTGGATGTATCATTTTATCTTTAATTCATGTCTATCGTATGATAAAAGCCACGCCTTAAAGATAACGTTTAAAATCCTATTTTAAAACAATTCATTAAAGTTAGTTGCTTTAGGGAGAGGAACACCGCGGGCCCAAGACATTTAAACTATGGGAGAAGCGTTTCTTTGGCGATGGCAACTGGCAAGCTTGTCTACAGAGAAATAAAGTCTATGTAGTACCAACGAACTCTGAACGTCTCGTGTAGTCAATACACTGAAGATCCCCAGGTACCTCTCAACAGGCCAAGGCGAGTCCACGAGAAGAAACAAACGATTCCCCCTTGAAAAAACGAATAGTAACAAACGCAGTGGTATACCATTATCGGATAGTTGTAATTCCTCACAAAGTTTGATACTGTATACATATTTAAAAATATAACGGCGGTTTTTTAGATCATGATGTGCCACAGTTCTGAAACATCTATGCTTAGTCATTTACGTTGATTTCGATTAAGGTAGAATGCGCCTTGACGACGGATATTTGGACTCTCAAGCTTTATAGATTTTGTTTTCGTATCTACAACTTGTGAGGGCTTACTTTAAAGCACCTTGAATAAGAAAAAAATCACCCTCCTAGTTTTTCGGAAATCGAAAATTGTATTTTCTCCCATAGAGTTAATGCAGTTGTAGCCCCCATGTCGAATTTAAGATATTTGGTAAATGTTCGGTAATTTGGTTCCCTAGTCTGCGACAAACCTTGCACGGTGACCCCATATCTATAATCTTGATTTGGTAAGAGAATGGTTGAAAGTTTCCTTGAAGAAAATTTTAGCAAAAGTTGAAGTCTTTAACTTTAGAGGCGCATACTACCTTAAACGTGTTAAATTGTCGGGTGCGTTGTGCCTGTTGGCTTAGCAAACCCTAAAGCTGACAGATGATGACAACCGGCATGTATCATCCACATAGCGATGTTATTGCAGCCTAGTCAGGCAGTTTGCCTGGGAAAAGGCACGGAAACATCAAAAGCATTACAGTACATGAAGTAATGTCCCGCTCAGTTAGTTAGGGATGTTGTTAACTTCCCGTTTTTTCACGTTTTATCTAAAGCGATTTACTGAGTTCTGAACCACTATATGTGATTCTGGCTAAACCCAAAGCAAACTGTCTTATAACTTGATAAAAAGTGAAAAGGCATTTCAAAATGTTGTATGATAAAAAAGTCATTCGGTGAATAAAAAAGTTTTGAGGTTTGATTTAAAAATGTTAAAATTCTCACTGCAACGGAGTAAAATGGGCAGCCTGTTCCACAACCGTGGAGCACTTGTAGAAAATGACCTGTCTCCATAAAAAGCCGTGTTAACAATAGGCTGATAAAGTGTATAAGCTCCATCTGTAAAAGAGCGAAGAGTGCGGCCAGAAGACGAATATTATACAAGCTGTCTTAGGTACGAAGGAGCCATATTATTTAAAACTTTGTAAGTCAAACAAATTATTTTAAATTCAACCCGTTTCTCTATAGGGAGCCAGTGCAATCTCTTAAGTAATGGTGTAACATGTTCTGTTTTCCTTGTTTTAGTGATTAATCGTGCAGCGGCATTCTGAATAGCCTGTAACTTATTAATTTGATAATTTGGCAGACCATAAAGAAGACTGTTACAGTAGTCAAGCCTTGAAGTAACAAAAGCGTGGACTAATTTTTCTGTTGATCCCTGGTCTAAAATATTTCGGATTTTACTAATCCTCCATAAAGCAAAAGACGCTGTTTTACACAAATTTGCAACATGGTATGTCATGGTCATTGAAGCATCAAATGTAACACCAAGGTCATACACTGTGGATGATGAATGCACACTGACACCCCCGACTTGTACATCGCACTCTCCTGGTTGGTTATCATTACCAAACTTAGAGGAGAATCTTATAACTTCAGTCTTACTGTCGTTAAGTACAAACATGTTATCATGCATCTAATGACGAATCTCACTGACACAGTTTTCAATTTGTTCACTTGGTACACAATCACGCGACCAAACAATGTACAGCTGAGAGTCATCAGCATAAAACATACCTTGTAATCTGTGGTTATCTATAATGTCCTCAAGGGGTGCTATATACAAACTAAATAAAACAGGTCCAAGGACAGAACCCTGGGGAACACCACAAGCAACCGATTGTGCCTCCGACATTACCGACCCAACGCATACTCTCATTGTTCTGCCTTGTAAATATGAAGTAATCCAGTTGAGGACAGTACCGTGAATACCAAACCGATGACGTAGTCTATGTATCAATATATTATGGTCGATGGTGTCGAAGGCAGCTGACAAATCAAGAAGAATTAGAACAACATCATCCCGGCGATCAAGAGCCCGTAGTACGTCATTTTGGACTCGAATGAGTGCAGTCTCAGTACTATGTCCCTCTCGATAAGCCGGCTGACATTTGGCATACAGACTATTATTGCACAGATACGAATTAATTTGAAATAAAACGGACTTCTCGATCAACTTAGAGATGTATGTTAAGTTTGAAACGGGTCTATAATTTTTCAAAACATTTTTATCTAGGTTTGATTTTTTTTAACAATGGACGTACAATCGCTGATTTACATGGGTTTGGGAATTTACCAAAATTTAGTGAAGAATTGATGATACATGTGATTGCTTGAGATACTTGATGCACGCACTGCTTTAGCAATACTGTTGGTATAGGATCATGACTTGAGGATTTAGTGGGTACGAACCTATGAGTTTCTCAACAAAGTTAATTGATACTGGTTCGAAAGCGCTGAGATTACAACGTAAGTCTGTAGGAGGGTCTGAAGGTGGAACAGATATCAGAGTCTCACGAATCTTTTCGATCTTGGAGCGGAAGAATTCTGCGAAAATGTTCGGTAAAAACTATTTGGGTCCATGTCCGGTATGACTGAAGCTAACACACCCTTAGTACCAGCGATCTCATCAATTATACGAAACAAGTTCTTGGTATCCGCACACGCAATGCGATTGCGATGGTAGGATGAATGTGCATCACGTAATTTGGTTGTATACTGGTTTCTAGCAGATTTAAACATTTCTTCATGTACAACCAGGCCTGTCTTCATCCACTGCCTTTCTAACTGACGAAGGTTTCGACGTAGCATTAACAGTTCTTCTGTAAACCACGGAGAACGCACTTTATCCAAAACCTGTTTGGTGACAACAGGTGCATGTCATCAATAACTGAAGTCATAGCATTATTGTACGCGTTCACAAGCTCATTGGAGCAGCTATCAACTTCCGTGAGACTTGGCAATGACGATGCCGCAATTTTCTGTTGAAGAGCACTAATGTCGATGTTAGCAAGCTTTCTCGAAGATCGGAGAGTTTTCCGTGGGGGTGGTCGCATGAATACTGTTGAGAAGTGAATAGCTGCATGGTCAGATGGCAAGAGCCAATCAGATTTGATTTCGTTTACGCAAGGATCAGCTGCACTGGTGATAATGAGATCCAGTGTATGGCCTTTGGTATGTGTCGGGCCAATCACATGTTGAGCAAGTCCCATCGAGCTGAGTAAATCTGAAAACTTAATGTTATCAGTATTCGCAACATCGTCAAAATGAATGTTAAAGTCACCAACAATAACTAGCCTCCCACGAGAACAAATCACACTCTCCAAGAGGGTAGAAAATTCACGTAGAAAATCGTTGATAGTTCCCTTTGGTGGCCGATAGATGACTAGAAGATGAACAACGGATGACGAAATATTCAAGTTACCATCAATGACTTCAAAACTCTTAAATGACTGTGTCTTGTTTGAGATGAATTTCAAGTTAGATCTAAAGATAACAGCCGTCCCTCCGCCTCGTTGTTTCCCGCGTGAAACCTGAACTATTTTATAACCACTCAGCGATGATGATAAACGCGCTGGGATGTTATTGTCTGATTCTTTCAACCATGTTTCGGTTACAACAAATATATCAGTATTATTTTGAATGATAGAATCAGAGACAGACTGTATCTTGGTACCAATGGATCGGGCAATTTCATAACGTGAACTTCACGGTGCGAGCTTGTACAGATGTTGATCCCCTACGCAGGGTAATAAGATTTAACAAATTGATAAAACGTGGCTGACTCACATTTAGACGCTGAAAGACACTTAACACTGTGGTTTTAGGTTTACTGATATTCCTTTCTGAAAGTCGAGCAGGTTTATTGGTCGTTATCAAGTAGCATGATTGGGTCCTTGCAACAATATTAACACTCTTCTTGCAGAAATCGGCTCTCTTCCCTCTGTGAGTAGGTGGTTTGCGTTGTAGTCCACATGACTTAATCACATTCCAAACTGCTAATGGTAATCTCTGATTGGTCGGCGACTTACAAAACAGATGTAACAGACTTCTACTGTACAGCATAACTAAAAAAATAACTTGTAAATGAAGTCAACCTTTAACAATAGCCTGTTGGTAATGGCGGCTCGGACCAGGATTCGACCTGCAAGTTACTCCAGAACCGCCGATGCCAAGAGCAGAATAAATGAGCAAAATACTGAGTTTCTCGTGTAGTAGGTTGAATGTACAAATGTTCATGTACGCTGCTTGTCACTTTAAGTCCGTTTAGGGAAAGCACAGGCGAGAAAAGGCAAAGGTTTTGGGAGCTCGGTCATGAGGCTGCCGGCCAGGCGCACTCCAATACATGCTATGTTGCGTTTGCATATTCTTTACTATGTCATGCATAGTTCGGATACAGATCAAGAACGAGGATATGGCTAAACATCTATATAGGGATACAGTTGTCGGAACTGCGCTCAAAGGTCGTATGGGACCCATCCGACCAATGTAAACACTGTATCCAAGGTACGATGGTAATTGATGAAAGTTAAAACATGTCTGTCATAACCTAGATTGTGTAACTGAAATGTTGCAGGTATAGTGATGAGGTGCATGTAGACATCATGCACGAAATACATTGTTTGTAAAAAATAAACTCGCTCAGGCGACGTTCCGACGACCGTTCCCCTTTAAGAGGTAAGTATGATGTAAGAATGACTGACCGAAAACAGACAAACTAGTAAAGAAACATCTCCGTCCATTTTTCTGACCCAAACTGATTGAAAAATCGTTCCATACTCCAATCGTCAAGAAGACTTCGGAAATTTGATTAAATAATCACTATTATGATTTGAGCTTGCTTTGTAAGTATTTCATAATAGTTCCTTCCCTTAAATCACCCCGATTTGACAAGTTTTAAGTAAAATAATAATGCTGATGTGTAAGTCATGAACGATGTACTCTAAAATGTTGATATTACCCACAGTAAGACATCTCCTTCTACACTCTGACTTACCCCTTTAGCAATTAAAACTGCTTCAAATCTTTCCATGTTATATCGCAAAGAGACACTGAGTTCTTCACAATTCAAGAATGCGGTCCAATTTTGCTCGGTGGTATGTTTAGCATATCACTATATGTACAAGTCCTAACAGATTGATTATTTACCAACAAATATGTCTTTCAAGCATAGCTCCGACGCCAGCCACCCTTTAAACTTTAAACTTTTTCCTCCTTTGATGTCACGAATAATACGGATGTAATGTACAGAGTCACTTAACTTTCCTAGATAGAGTAATATCAGGCACGCACTTCAGGTTTTGTATTGTTGTTCCGCATATTGTTGATAACTCAAGATAACAAAAATTTTACTGCTGCAGTTCTGCTAACTATACGACAGGAGCAATTGAAATTTTGGCAGGACCAGTGACTGATCTTTGCCGCTTTTGCATTTCAACACATGCATCATATTGAATCACACTACACCACTGCTATAACTTGCTCAAAATGTTGCTATTAACACGATTGGAACTAATTTGGGAAAATTGCATGGTGAAGTAATGTCGGTATAATCTGTAAATGATAGCTCATTTGCTTTCCTTTTTAAGTTATATACTTTTTCTTTTGAGTAAATTGTAATATTGCAACATTCAGCTATAGGGAACCTAACACTTTTGAGGACTTTTAAAAATATGAAGATCCAATTATCCCAAATAAGTTCCAATCGTGTTTACTGTAAACAGCATTTTCGTCGAACAAACAATAGAGCGAGGGCGTACGGCTCGTTAACTTACGCCATTTCGCGCTTGTTTTTTAAAACAAAGGAATCATGCAAAGAATGACCCTCTATGAAAATGGGTTATACGAAGCGAAGCTCTTTCCTATCCCAATTTTCGCTCGCACTCCGCAGCGCTAAAATTAGGAGCGTGCGGATGCTGAAAGGGTAACTGACAGCGACTGGGGAAAAAAAGAAGAAGCTAATATTTTATGTTACTGAACTGACCCGATCTGACCTCCATGCAGAAGTTACACCTTTTGTCGTTCCACCTCCTGCAATGGTATAGTCCTTTCTAACGTTGTTGGGTACTGTATGCGTACGCATTACACTCTCAGACGTTCGAGCCGGCAGCTTCACAGGTATGTTTGTGTTTGAATATTTTTCCTGTAAAATCGTTCTAGCTTCAAAGCATTGAAAACTTGCAATACTGATCGGAAGATCTGGCTGTAACGCTGGCGAGCGTTTTCTATGTCGATTTTAGCTAATCTTTTATCTCGGAATTAAAAATATATCTTTTTGAAAGCGTAATCTCGTATATACACTTTACAACCGGGGTTGTAACAAGCGGCACGTCACATTTGACGACCCCTGTGTCACCTGCGGCTCAGTTGATGGTGTTCCTTAAGTGATCTGTTTGACTGTTTATGGGAAAAATTAATCTCTTCGCCCAAGCTTCTTCAAAATGTCTTGTTTTTATTTACAATAATTGTCCGAAAGGAGTGCCACTGGTCGTTAAGGGGATTCACTTTTCGTGATGAGTTTGAAAGTGTCACCTATTTCAACCACCCTCTGTGTTTTATCTTCGTTTAAGTCCAATTTTTATTCCATGCTTTTCATAAACAAGGCATGGAGATCATGTTATCTTGTGTCATAAAGTTCAAAGAATCATTTCTTTGGAAATTAAACATACGGAGGTAATTAGCTTTCCTTCATATATGATAGATATTGTTGCAGACATGCGTTAAGTAATTAATTCATGGAATTGTTGTCACCGAAATTGGCGGGATAGTAGTTGGTCAAGACGATGAGACCGGCAACATCGAGCTATGATTTGATAGCATTTGATAAAGCGTTAAAACACAGCTACAGCATTAATGTGCTACCCCTGTAATTTCTGTTGAACACGGCTTACATTACAGTCATAAGCCGCACCCGGAAATAATTTATAACCATTAAAGATTTCTTCAAACTTCCTGTTATATATAAAGCAGGAAATTTACTTCTGAAAAGTGCAACCTTGTTAGCTAAACAATCTGATTAAAGAAATGCGGAATGTCTAGTTGCATGCTCGAAGGCTTGGATTTCTCCAAAGCCAGAGGTCAGACGAATTATTTTAGGGTTGATGGTTGACGCTTAGCTAAATGCATTCTTCTTCAAACGAATACCAGTCTAACTTCTGCATTCAACAATACTTCCATACACCCTAATCTATTTTGAGCTGCACAATTTGCTGACATACTTTGTACTTCATCTTTTGTTTCACACAGTATACACGGAAAAAGTAACTTAGTTGTTATTTCATACATTTACCATAACATATCAGCAATGATACATTACATTGTATTACCATGCCCTCTCCATCGGATTTTAATTGGTCGAGCTGAACCACGTGACTGCCCACAAATACACAGTAATGGTTTGTTTACATGCCCGTGAATATGAATAATATCGTAAACATAGTAACTTTAAACCTAAAACGAAAATTGTAATTTGTACAAAGATCATAATCAATCACAAAATAAAATGGAGCACTTGCGGGCCAAGTTTAGACACTTTTTTCCAAAAAATATCCGGATTTGCAAAATTTTTGCAGCGCGCACTACTCACTGACCAGTTCTGGGGCCCGTTGTCGTTCGCACGAGAAATTTTCGTAAATTTTGACGGTTTTTCGGGCTCGTTGATAATATAATGGAAATAACAGACTCCGCGCTGACCATTAACGTTTATTTATGGGCACGGGCTCGAGGAAAGCCAAAATTAACGGGCTCGGCAAGCCTCGCCCGTTAATGTTTGGCTTTCCTCTCGCCCGCGCCCATAAATAAACGTTGACGGTCAGCGCGGAGTCCGTTATTTCTATATTTATTGGCGCGGGGGAGGGGAAAGCCAAAATTAACGGCTCAGCTTAATTTTTGGCTTAGTTGCCTCTCGCCCTTGCCCACAAATACATATTAATGGTCAGTGCGTCGCCCATGCATTTTAAGTTTAACGCAATACGACGTACACTGTGCCACAGTCAACATCTCCAGTGTTGCCGTGCTCCCACTGAAAAACTCATCCGTTTACTGACTGCTTGAACATTCGTACGTTGTCTTTATCACATTTCTCGTCGATGAAACAGCACAGAACGCTAACGATACGTTTTTTCTCCGTATAGTGTGTACGGGTCGGATTGGTATTTCCTACACTCAACGTTTTCCGTCAGTGAGAACAGTGGACGTGGTATCGTGGCAAAATTTACCAAAGGAGAACGTTTCTGGCGATAAAAAATAACGCCAACTGCATACATTTGACGTTATTTTCTATCGCCAGAATTGTTTTTCTAATCACCACGTTCTTATTCCAAGCTATTTTTAAATTTACAATAAAAAGCATCGATGTATCTTCGTTTGGGATAAAACATGTCACACTGTTCGATGGCAGCCGTCTTGTATTAAGGGCCAGCGGCCTGGCATAAAGTACGCTGCAGCGCGCTGAGTGAGTCGGTCTTGGGGAGCTCACGCTGGATACAAGGCTATCAACACCTGTGAAGAAGAATATTCATCTAATGCCAATAGTGAACTGTCACCTTAATGAAATAACATAGCTGTGACAGAGCATGAGCTCAGCTCTAATGTGATATTAAGTTGAATCTTGAAACCTTAATGTGATCCCTTGGTTATTCCATTACGAATGAAAATGTTATGAAACGTTTTAACCTTTTAAAGCAAATACAGCACGATTATTTACACGTCTCGACAAATGAGATCGCTGTATTTGCGCCATCATACTAGTATGATAAACTACCCAAATGTCGCCAGGCCCTTGCGTCGTATCAGTAATCGTGTGGCATTTGTGCCGCGCCATACACTGGACTTCGTCTTGTTGTCTGTCGTAGCACAAATAGCACGCATGTTGATACGACAGAGGAACAGGTGATATTGGGTAATAACCTCAAAATAGTCTCTACTTATAGAATGACCATGACTGTCTTGAGTCTTCTTTTGGGCCTTCTGCTATATGGCAGTGGAGCAAGTGTTGCTGTGAGTGGTAAGATATTAAAATATTTAATCATCTAAAATTCTTCTTTAGGTATGCATGGAGCATCAATGTGTACAATAAGCGAAAGGTGCAGGGACAAAGGAATTCTGATCACTACGATGCACATTAGTAAGATAATAAAAGAAATGTGTGTGTGTCAGTGTCAGTGTCTGTGTTTGTTGGTCTATGTATGCTCGATTCATAATTTCAATTAAACGTTAATATATATATATATATATATATATATATATATATATATATATATATATATATATATATATATATATATATATATATATATATATATACACACAGAGTGAGAGACAGACAAGCAAACAGACAGACAAACAGAGAAATGTATGAATTAATTGACAAACTTATTGTTGCTTCACACTTATATATGAAACACATTGCACTTACATCAATTGCAATTCTTCCATGTTTATTTAGACCATATGAAATGTCAAAAGTTCATCGAAGGAGGGTATCATTCTCTATCATTATCTGAGGTAAGTGTTTCTGTAGCCCTATTGCACTTTGTTCACAATAACACTGCATTAATTTTTCTAAATGAATGTTGCTATTCATATAATAATTGTTGACGACCACCCGTATCCTAAAATAAAAGCATTATATGTGAACTCGGCACCGCAGATATCTGGAGAAATGCAGTACGACGTGAAACGCCGAGGATGTGTCGAAATGATATACGTTGTTCAATTCCATTTATTTCTCTTCCTGTCTGATGCAGATGACGCCGATTGGTACTGAGTTGTACAAAGTACCAGCTTTTAATGAAAGGACAAGTGCCTCCCATTACTTCTTTATCGACGCTTGCGTAAACAAGGTAAAGACATTACAGTACTTCTATTCAATCTCACATCAATCGTGCTCATAAGTCAATCAAGCCATACACATGTATACAGCCGGTAAGACCCTCCTGTGGAGGAAATAGTTACTAGTGTATAGAAAAAAGTTGCCCGCTGTCGCTCCATGTTTTTCTGCACGCCGTTCTCGAATACCGGATCGCAGGATGCAGCTTTTGCCCCCGCTTTCTCTGTACGGCAAGAACACGCGTACGAGATGCTAAAAAAAATCATATTTTTCCCGAAAAATGCGAATTTTTCCGTACTCTTGCAATTTCAGGCAGGGCTGTTAATCGCCTGTGCCCCAGCCAAATTCTATCGACGGGACAAAGTATCCAACAAAATGGTATTATCTGGGACAGAACGTACGTGCTTTCTTTCGAGAGTCTTAGAAGTAACATCGCTTATCTTAATAGGCTTATAACATTTTCTATCAGGTGACATTGATTCTGCGGTCTCTGTCCCCGTGGGACGATCATGTCTGGCGCTGATGGAATACTTGATGTACGTTTCCCCGGCACTTACCCCTATTTGGTACACGAAGGAAATTCAGCGAAAAGAAAAGTTACAAATGGTCCTCAATTTCGACGGTCCAGTGCACCTACCAATTTTCGTTTATTCCAAATACTAATTAGTATGCTATGACATGAGAAAAATTCTTATTATACATGAATCAGTGTAAATACAGTCAACAGGGACCACGCGATGACAGTGGGGTAAGTCACCCCTGACCCCTCAATCCTCGCCAAAATTTTGCGTCCGTTCCAAAGAAAACGACCTTTGGGGAAAATCGGGAGAAAATTATCGAACCCACGATCTTTGAGGCTTTGGATACTAAAACATCGCTTATACTAGTCCAAAATGAGTATACTCTTTTGACGCGAACAAGTAGAGAAGAAACAGTGAAGAAATACCCTTGCTGCGACTTGTGCAGGTAGTTTTCCCTCCGGTTTATTAAGGGCACAGAACTTTCCCACGAGCGTGCGTGTAAATCGCGTATTGCTCGCTTCATCTGTCAAGGGACCGTGATCTGTCAAAGTAATACAACATATACGAAAAAGGAAAACAACGGTTTCCAAGAAATCAGATTTGAATTCCATTTCTACAAATTCCTATCAAGTATGGTAGCCCGATGTTCAAGACCCTGGATCCGTGTTTATTAATGAATGTAAAGTTGTATCGGCGCTCTGCATACGTGATCCCCGCACTTCTGGAATTTCATGCAGCCGAAGGAAAATAAATATATGGTTTTAAATCTGCACATCTGGAAAGATCTAACTCTAAGACATATCACAAATTAATGTTTATCAATTTTGCGGCAGCTTGAATGAAGAATTACCCCGCCTAACGACGAAAACAAATAAAACCTTGATATGTTACCATAGTGTGGGTGTGTTATCCAGGGCCCTTGACTCGGAAAAACAATACATACATAGAGTTTGCGCGAGGAAATTTAAAAAATTGCAAACGTTCGAGCTGCAACTTTCGGTACTTTGCACATGAGCGCCAAATAGCAACAAGTTTACTGACCGTTGCCCTGATGAGGTAATATTTGCTCAGAGTTTTGGCACGCGAAGGGGCGAGACGAGATACATTGTACACGCATTATTCTGCCGTCGTGTAATAAACCGAACTTCTCTTCGCTCGCCGGCTTTCATGCGACTACTGGAGTTGTAAAATTGTGAGCAAAAATGTCGCAAACAGCTTAGTTTGTTATTTCAAATACTAAATTTGTGAATGAGTACAAAGAGATGCAGGCAAAAATCAATTGATAAAATTTTGTTCAGTGTTGTATCATTGATACAAGAAATATACTAATGTATCCAGAAATGCCACGTTTACAAATATAGTGTAAATAAATTTCACATCTACACGAATATTTAGGGGTGCTAGATATAAATATTTGATAAAAATTCTTTGTTGCTCGATATGCTATTTGCAAACTGGTGCACAATGAATTATAAAAGTCAAGGTTCTGATGTTTTAAGGTAAAGGGCGACGAATTCGGACGCGCACACGCTTTAGAACGTTTCTGCGCAGATTTAACTCCAGCCTGTCGCAGATGGGTTACTTTGTAGCGCATGTATTTAACATCACCTGTCATTGTTGAAATTGCGTTTTTACCTAATTTTTTGACCCAGTCTCTTAGAAATACATGTGACCTATAACCTTGTCATATTTTGACCCCCTAAGAAGCTGGTTTTTATTCAATATGAGCGAAAATTTACATTTCTCTCCCATTTACATGCCGCATATTACCCATTCACCTGGAGATATTGTAAAAAGTAGCGTGGTGACACCCTTTTATTAAAAGTGTAAACTAAATGGTATTATGTCAGGATTTTATTCGCCAAGTTTGGTCAAATTACACCATTAAAAGCGACAGGAAGAAAGTTCGAAAATTATGTAGTAATATAATTTCGATATTGTCATTTTGTAATCGATACTTATGTTAAAATTTCTTTACAAACATCATGAAAACTATACATTCGATAGATATGGATCTTAAGTCTTGGTATTTATTAAAATTAACTCATTTGCTAAGCTTTTTATAATTGCTCTCTTTAGTTTAAGTGAATTATATCATTTTTATTATTTCTAACGACACCATTTAAACGTCCGCTTCCATGGAAACGAGCGTGGTAACCCCCATTTTTTATTTTATTTTTGCACTTGCACAACTTCCAAGAATATTTGTGCAAAGTTTCAAGAAATGACACACAACTTAATTTTGACGTAATTCGTAGTACTTCACCTTAATATGATTTCTTGCCATATTTATATGAATTCCGCCCATGACCACATACACATTAGACAGAAGATGCCATGGAACAAAAATTAATTTATTTGATCAGTTTTTCTTTAAAAAAATAATCTCAACCGTTCCTATTTTTCATTTTTCAACAACTAATTAAAGATCACCGTGGAAGGGAACCGAGAGATCATTCCAAAGTCCAAATGTCTGGAAATTAAAAACAAAATATTAATAATACACAGCAACCATAAATGGCTTAATCATATCATGGTCTCCAAGCCAATCCTATAAAACGGTTTAACCTTAAATTGCTGTTTATCGATTGTGAAACTTCGCAGTCATCTTGCTTTACATTTCAGGCAGGAAAATCTTTTTGTTAGATATCTTGCTGATGGAAATGACTAGCGAACCAACTTTACAATTTGCAAAGAAAACTGTGAAAGTATCTGCATTTTCTTTTTGGATATCGGTGTTGGCGAAGAATTTCACCTTTTAACCCATCATGTCAAGGCACCGCAGCAATTTTGGATCTGATGCTTCTAAATTATTTTAACAGAGCGCACATGTTTCTTACATCAACACTGCTGGCATGGTACTTCAAAATCGGGAACTATTCCATTAAGCAGGGTTCTGCGAAGCATCTTGTTATAATTAAAGATTAAATCAGAAATTTTCTACAAGAGTTTGGAAATAAGGCATTAAATACTAGATCAATTTTGTACCGGTGTACACTTGTTAGTTTATGGTGTCCATATCGTTAACTCTTTCGAATGATCCGTAATTAATACTGAGTTTCTTCAGCATGGCGGAATGTTCCAAATATTGTATTCGTAAGATATCTTGCCTACAAATCTCCTTTACAACCTTAGTTTGTTGTCTCCTAGCGTGTCTAGGTTTGCCTGTTGAAAAATGAAAATGAATTTATTAATTTAAGCTAGTGATTGAGTAATGCCTTCACCGTTATTGAACGGTTTTAACTAGTTATATGCCGATTTTAAACTTGGTTGAAAAATTTTCTTTGGGGCATAGATAGATTTCACCAATATCGACGACTGTAAAATAACTGGTGGGTCCATAAATGAAGATGGCTGGCAGATATCAGCCGCTGAAATCAGCGACATGCTTTTTCACCTCTTTTAACAGGTGTTTGTAAAATGTGTTTGTAAAGCCAACATATTTGTAAATACTGTAATCCCCTCTCAAAACATATACGACTCAGTAAGAATTTTTTTTTTTATTTGAATACTATATCTCTTCATGCGTGATCTAAAATATACAGAATTTGGAAATATCGAAAAGTATTTCTTCTGAGATTTTCTGCGGTCCATAACTACAGGTTGTGCCGTATCTGGTGATGAACCTAGCGACAAAAACGCGTATGTGGTCGATCTGACTTGTCGTCTGTAAGGCTGCGTGCCAAATAAATGGTGAGGGGGGGGGGGTGGAGGAATCGCGATTGAAATCTTATTTTTTTTCAGATCCCCACCCTCAATACCCTAAAAAATGTTCAAGTCCCCCTTAATACCCTCTAAAATTTTCAAGTCCCCCCTAAATTACCATATAGCCGCATATTTATAGGGAATGCTCGCAGAGTAAAAATAAACATGTAATGTTGTCGTTCTGCAGGTTGTAGAGCCATATACCTAGGGCAAGTTCTTAAATTGATTCATTTTTAAATGCATCAGTGGACTTTTTGGATTTCTCAATCTAAGCCGACTTGAGTTTATTCAACTCTGGCCAGGTCAATGGCACCAGCTGAAAAGCACACAAAATGACAATCATGAGAGAGTATGAAAATTGTGTATTCCTGGCTACGTTTTACCAAATTGTGAAAAATGAGCACAGTGACCTACCGAAAAAATTATGTTTTAAAAAAACAAGACATATACAACTTAGATACCACTTATAAATGTTTTACCAATTGACAATACTGGAAGGTTAAAATTTTCCATGAAATTAATGTTTTAATCTCGGAAATTTTGGGTGTAATAAAAAATAAATAATTCCATGTAATCACACATTTTTCAATTTAAATTAGAGTCTTTACTGTTCAAAGTTTTACTTTTGTGTTATTGTACAATGAGATGTGAATATTTCAGTCACTGCATGAACTTGAAATGAATGGTTTTATATATTGATTTTAAGTGATTTTAGAAAAACTGACTTTACATCGTACATTTGTATAAGATCAAGTATGGTGACCTCATCTTTTTTCTCTAATATTTAATTGTTCTCATATGCCAGAATTCAAAAATCAATGGTAACTGTTAGTCCCCTAGTCTTCTATGTGTTGCTCTCTGGCTGGATTTTGTGTACATGTATATCAATTGAGTGTCCCATGACCGAAACTCTTCTCAAACTACATCAGAGTCAGAGCTACATGTATCACTATCACTTCCAGTATGTAGTAGAAAGGCAGTAGTTGTATTATTAACTTTTTATTTGACATTATTTTGTTCAGTTTATACAATTGCGTTCTTGTTCTACTCCCTACAGCATGTTGAGCTATCCAGTATTCAGCTTGCGAACACAGCCTACGTGTACCGTGCATTTGTATCATTCAATTACCACCAATATTTAGACAAATGGGCTTTGTTGACAAACTGAATATTGTGTTTTTCAGCATGCTGTAGAGAGACACCAAGAAACTGTGTTTGATACATTGCATAGAAAGATTGAAAAATTATCAACAGTTGCAGTTCCTGCCCCATTACAAGACCAACTTGTTTTACGAAAATTTAATGACATTCATAGATTTTTAGATTTTTTCGAGATTAAAGACATAAAATACGACAAAACGGTTCTAGATTTTGTTTAATTATTACTAACATTGGAACCATTGGATGACATCAAAATGTTGGTAGTCAAACTATTTTCAGGTCCCGCTACAGGCAGAGCAAAACTTTCAAGTCCCCCCTCGACTACCCCAAAAAATTCGAATCCCCCTGAATTCCTCCAGCCCCCTCACCATTTTCTTGAACGCGGCCTAAGTCACTGATTGTGCCCGTCATTTTAGCATTTGTGCCAAAATGAACGAGAAAATGACATAAGGACTAGCAGAGAGGACATTTCATGGAATTCTGAAGTGTTACTGATTTGAAGTGGCTAAACGTAATATAAAATTTCCCAAAAAAGCTACAAAAATAAATTTTAATTACAGAATTAATTTGCCCGAATACACTCTGTCCTTCTCTATAACTTCACCTTGAATCGCCAATCACATCGATTGATGTTTTTTTAGCGCATTCTTTCATTCACTTTCATACACATTGTGGACTAAAGCTAAGAGTAACGATTGGACAGTAAAGTTTGTCTTACCATACGTCAGTTTTGTCAATATTTAACCCCCTTGAATAAAAGAATAAAAACAAGTGATACTCACAATCGCTGTGATGGAAGAAGTGACACTCACAGTCACTATGATTGCTGCCCAATGTAATCAGATGTAGATAGCGATCCTTGAATTCAAGCAAAGTCGCATCAGGCATCCCTTCTTCAAATATCTTTTGTTCTTGCCTTCTTTTGCAGAATGACAGGTTCAACGTGAACAGCAAGGGCGTCCTGTATCTTGCTGGATCCCTCGATCATGACATCGACCAGCACTACCAAGTAACAGTATTTTCATACGATGACAGTGTAGGTTTTTTCTATTTTTGCTGTATTTTGCTATATTTACCAGACTAGTCGCCATTGAAACTATTATAGCTTTAACCTTGATAGTAATTCCATTGATAATTTTCCCACAAGAAGTCAAGTACCGACTGTATATTTGCCCTCCCGATGTACATTGTATTTACCGATTGTTATATTTGCCAATAAAATGCTATGTATCATGCAAACATTGATAACGATTTCTAATCCGGATTAAACACAGTTGTCAGCAAAGCATAGGACATTGCATACATCGAGGCCGTGTTAACAAGTCGAAACTTGGACATGATTTTGCAATTTTAGGAATAGAACCAGAAAGTGCACTATTTAGCAAGAACAAAAACACTCCCAAAAACATCATAAGATACAGGTATAGAACTTAATAAATAAAATAGTAAATAAAACGAGCTGTAATTGAGAAACTGAAACAGACTTGTCACGTTGTGAAAATAGGGGACGGTTTCCCTATTACCTCATCACACCACTTCCCGTGACCGTTAGTACAATGCTCCATAGGCATAAGACTGAATTTATCTTTAACAAGCCTTCAGAATGATATAAAATACTATCAAAATATTAGAACTATCAAAAGATACTTTTTCAAGAATACTGTCATTATCGTGATGTGTATTTAAAACATGATGTTCGCTGTGACCTGCAATCTCTGCAGATCCGGATACTTTCGTAATTTAACTTCTTTGTTGTGTACACATGACCACTTCATTTTATTCTACTCCTTAATAGGTTCCCTTATAGTTAATATTGTCTAAATACATGTAAACCTCTCATAACATTGATGAGTCACTAAAAAGATGACAAATGACAAATCCCTGTATATTTTCAGGCTATCGGGATCAATCAATGCGTGAGGTATACTGTGGATGTCACAGTCGAGGATGTGTCCGGTTGGCCACCATACTTCAACGAGTCGTGTTGCTTTTGCCCTACAGTCAAGAATCGACCTAAAAACTATGTATGTGTTGGTCCAGAAATGTATTTCTTTTGAGCCCAAACATTCGTTTTAATCTTAATATAAGCTTACACTCCGGATGCGCGATTCCAATGCGTTCAATCAGTGTATCAAGAATACTCTCATTTCAAACAGTGCTTTTTCTGGTGAGGGGTGCAAAGTCTAATAACCTTAATTACAATTATATACACAGGGTCAATGCCAACAAGTAAGATAAGTACAGATATACCCAGGTATACCCTGCAGCTGTATTAACAGAAATTAGTCTCTCAATCCTAACTCTCATTAAAATTTAATGGTTAAAAGGGTCATCCTGAAACTTTTTCATCGCATTTTACAGTGTCACTCTTATTTTGCTTTCAAAGGAATTTTACAAAGATTTGTATGATAACACATTATCTAGTTTGTAAGTCCAACAGAACTAGCCCTCCTGCGTAGCGACGTGTCATTTGCAAAAAGAAGAACAGGTTTCCGCTGAGTGGCAATGAAAATGTTAACATCGAATAACGTCAGCATCCAATAATGCGGACCTGTTTTACTGTTCCCAGTCGACACACAAAAGCAAGTTACACGAACTAATCTATCCCAAATGGTTTGGAATGAATATAATAACTTTGTTGACGTTAGTAATGTAAATCACTGACCAAAGAGAAACCTAGGATGTCATTTACTTTCATTATTTATAAATTGTCTACGTCATAAAATTACAACCCTATAAATGGTACCCTGATAGCATGTATGTAAAGGTGTTTCAATTTACTTTCAGCCCTTCTTTATTGAAATTTTACTTGGTGAAGCTCAAGTACCTCTGGAAGAAATGACGTCGGTGCTTTGGACAGACAGACTGTATATGGATACGAGTTCGAGTGGATGTAAGCATTTGAAACATATAATTCACGCTCAACTCTTCTCTTTTATCTCGGATATGATGCTTTATAAGTTCTATAACTTTCTTTACACCGCAATTATGTAACACTATTATATATGAAATAAAATTCCGGGACTCTTTTTTTCAATGCAGGAAATCTATCCTAAGTATAAATAGTTGATAAAAACACTCGTCTTTTTAAAATATACTGTTACTTCTTATCCCTTAGAACTTTGACAAATTAGTGTACTGACAAAAGCTCACGATAATGACGTCATTTACTCACTTCGTAGGTGAGATTGATCTGTATTTTATGTTAGATGGTGTAACAGGCACGTTATCGAAGGGGAATTTCCGTTCTGAGCCTGTCATTGTGAAGTGCTCCAATAAAGTCACAAATGAAGAATTTACAGCCGGAGACATAGAATATTTTGAGGTAGGACTTTATACAATGAGCTTATGTATGTATGTATGTATGTAGATAGGTATGTATGTATGTATGGATGGATGGATGGATGGATGGACGGACGGACGGACGGACGGACGGACGTTGGTAGGTATGTATGTATGTAGGTAGGTAGGTAGGTTGCCAGGTATGTATTCATTCATTCAAACATCCACATCTATTTACTGAATCATTGTATGATATACCAATGTTCAAGTTTATTAGAAGATGAAGACTATAACAACTTGATAAAACACACAATAAATGATGTAATGAAAAATTTTCAACACACTTGCAATAAAAAGAAATTATGGGATATGATGAAAATTAAAATAAAAGAAGAAAGCATCAATTATTCGAAACAAAAAGCAAGAAAACGAAAATTGAAACAGGATTGTCTACAAGAGCAAATAATTGATTTGGAAAATAAACTTGGGAGTAATAACGAAAATGTGTTAAAATTGTATGAAGAAAAAAGAGAGAGCTAGAAGAGCTGTATGTGAACAAACTTAGAGGCATACAAATCAGATCGAGAGTTCAATGGTATGAAAAAGGGGAAAGGAATAATAGATATTTTCTGGGACTTGAAAAGAAAAGATACAGAGAAAAACAAATCAATAAATTAATTGTAGATGATAAAACTATAACAAATCAAGAAGATATTTTGAAAGCCCAAGTTTCCTTCTATGAAAATCTATATAAATCTCAAAAAGTAGACGATGTAACAATCAGGGAGTATTTGGAAAATATAAATATAGATTGCAAGATAAACGGTAGGGCGGCAAAATCCTGCGAAGGAATGATTACTGAAAATGAATGTTGGAAAGCGATTTGGCAAATGAAAACAAACAAAACACCAGGTATGGATGGTATCCCAGTAGAATTCTATAGAAAATTTTGGAATTCTTTAAAATCTGTTATCGTCTCTACATTCAATGAAGGGTTTGATGAAAGGAAACTTTCAGTTTCACAAAACACGGGTCTTATCACTCTCATTCACAAGAAAGACTCTAGATTCATCCTGAAAAACTGGCGACCAATTTCTCTTCTAAACCACGATTACAAAATTCTATCATGTGTGCTGGCAAACAGGCTTAAGTTTGTCTTACCAAAAATTATCAACAATGACCAAGTAGGCTATCTGAAAGGACGCTTCAGTGGTCAAAATGTGCGTTTAATTGAAGATATTATCGAATTTGCAGAAAGAAGAAAAAAGGTGGAGCAATTGTATTTTTAGACTTTTGCAAAGCCTTTGATACAGTCGAACACAATTTCATGTTTCTGGCATTAGAAAAGTTTGGTTTTGGTGTATCTTTTATCACATGGATCAAAACAATATATTCACAGTGTATCAGTCACATAATTAGCAATGGTTGGATAACACAAGCATTCAATCTACAGAGGGGCATCCGGCAAGGGTGTCCCCTGTCAGCTTTGTTATTTTTGATAGTTGTGGAAATATTAGCGCAAGCTGTAAGAAATGATAAAGAAATAGAAGGTTTTACAGTGAACAAGCGTCGTATCAAAATCACCCAATTAGCTGATGACATGCAAGTATATATTACTAAAGATAAGTCATTAGCAAGAGTTCTTAATCTAATCGATGAATATGGGAAATACGCAGGCCTGAAATTAAATAGAGAAAAAACAGAAGGTCTTAAAGTTGGCCAATGGAAGAAAGGGATCTTGGATTAATTCCATGGCCAAATCATCCTATTAAAGTTTTAGGTATATATTCGGTTACAACTCGGAGGAGGTAAAGCAGATGAATTGGGATAATAAATTGGAAAAAATAGCAGCATTACTTACACTTGGAAAAAGAGGTATTTAACAATTTTTGGTAAAATATTAATACTTAAATGTCTTGCCATGTCCAAAATAATGTACGCTGCGTCCATGATAGATGTACCTATGTATGTAATATCACGTCTCAATAGTTTGTTTTATAAATTTTTATGGGGAGAAAAAAAGGGAAAAGTTAATCGATGGATCGTCATAAATAAATTTGAAAAGGGAGGCATTGAAATGATTGATGTTGAATGTATGATAAAAGCGTTGAAATGTAGATGGGTTGGGAGATTTCTAAATAGTGACAATGATACCTGGAAATCAGTGGCAGAATATTACTTTGAACCTTTTGGCGGCAGTAAATACATTTTTCGATATAATTTAGACAATAGAATTCTTCGTTCGATTACAAAACAAATGCCTGATTTTTATAAGAATCTTTTAAAAGTTTGGTACGAAACTCTAATGAATGACAAACAAGCCACTTTAAATCCATGCAAGGTTGGGGAGGAAATTATATGGGGAAATCGATTCATAAAAGATAATAATGGGAGCCTCTTTTTTACTGAATGGATTGATTCGGGGTTTATCTATGTCGCAGATTTATTTTACAATGGTCAATTTATTAAACTTGATTATTTGCTGGAAAAGTTAAAAAACAAGAGAGAGTGGGTAATACAATACTTGTCTGTAAAGAATGCATTGCCAAAAGATTGGCTGAACTGTATGAGACCAGTGGCACAGAAAATTTCAGTAAATCGAAACACAGGTGTCCCTCGAATGAAAAATCATCAGGGGAAAGTCAAGGATGTTTTCCAATTTACATGTAAAGATTTCTACTGGAATTTTTTACAGAGTAAGGTAATGAAATCATATGCTCCCACAAAGTGGGAAAATGAATTAAAAGAAAAATGTAACTGGAATTTTACTTGGATAAGACGAGTTAAAAACATGAATATTAAAAAAATTGCACAGTTTAATTATTTTTTGATGTATGATAAAATTCCACACGGGTTAAATCTTTACAGATGGAAAATTATTGATTCATCAGACTGCAAAGTGTGTAAATGTGTTGAAAATTCAAAGCATTTTCTTTTTGATTGTAAACCATTCGTTAAACCCTTTTGGGAAAGATTTACTAAAATAGTGAATAAAATTTGCAATATAAATATCAATATTACATGGAAAAACATAATCATTGGTTATCTGCAAGAATATGAATGCTTTAAAACGATCAATACAATGTTAATGATTGCAACATTTGCTGTATATAAAGCACGGATTGTAAATCAAGAATGTATGTGGAAGTTTTGATAGAAGAATTGACATGCATTAATTATATTAATAGAGATGAAACAATAGAAAAGTTTATTACGACTGTATAAAGATGCAAATGAAATGTAAGAGTGATATGTTATATTTAAAATGATGGAGAAATAAAGAATATTTATTAAAAGAAAAAAAAACCAATGTTGAAATCTCCTACTGACGATATATTCCAGTCGATCCGAAAGGTACCAGTTCGTCTGCAGAAAGAAGGTTGGTTTGCAGAAAGACAAGATTATCATTTCCATAAATTCAACATAGGCGATAGGTTCATTCAAGAGATCTTCGCCGAAGCTTTCCTAGCATGCAGATTTGTATTCCCTGGCTTGTTGGATATTTTCAGCATAACTGGTACCTTTAAAATCCTCGGTAAGAATTGCGTTCATGGAAAACAATAAGACTGAATCCTATTTAGTTACAGACGAGGACAATTAGCAGTGGCAAGTTATTGTTTATTAATATGGACCTTTTACTAGGGATGGTACATGCCTGTCTTGAGAATGTTTGTGGCAAACGTTTTGCAATTAATTATGGAAATATTGAAGGGTGTGGTTCCAATAATTTGTACTGCATTATTTATATGTTCTGATGATTGATTCCATTTAAGGTGGAAAGCGCCTCGGGGACAGATAGTAGGATTCTCAAATTTAATTCTCTTTTGAGCTACCACTTGTGGGGGCTCATTTTAAAGCTCTTGGAGAAAGAAAACCATCCACCGTCTTAGTTTTTCGAAAATTCAAAATTTAATTTCCCCCCATAGAGTTAACATAGGAATGGCGGCCATTTTGAATTTCAAATATTGCAAAATTTTGGGTAATATGTTCGCTAGTTCCAAACGTTGCACGGTGAGCCCCCGATTTTTATTATTGATTTGGTAAGAGAATGGTTGAAAATTTCATTGAGGAAAGTTTGAGCAAAGGTCTAAGTCTTTCACTTTCGAGGCGCATACTAAAGTAAACCAGAATAAACGCTGGAGTAAATATCTCATAAATATCGCTTGTTTCATAGCTCGTGGCTCATTGATACGTATACGCCAGTTCAGCACAATAATAATGCTTGACGGCATGGTCGCTGCAATTGCAATCCAATGATTCTTGTGATTGCGTCATCGTACGTCACGGCCCAACTTCGATAGTTTTTTTTATTTTTAGCAAGATTTGCAAGCAACAAAGTAATAAAACTACAAAATTAACTTTAAAAATTGATATAAATCAAAAATCATTCATATCCGTTTATTTTTGTTTGGGATAAAACATATCGCACTGTTCCATAAGCATCAGTGTTGCAGGCGCGCTGCCAGCCGTCGAGGGTCACCGCCCCGGTCACCGCCGGCACCGTGGCACAAAGTACGCTGCAGCGCTGAGTAGTCTCAGTTCAGCGAGCTTGCCGCACGCTGACTGTGTCGAAGAGGAGTATCTTAAAAATATCTTTATCCAAAACCCATCTACTAGTAACAGTGAACTGTCACTTTATTGAAATACATAGCTGTGCGAGCTTATGGGCACAGCCCTGGTGTGATATTAAATATGAGGTTTGGAATATTCCCTGAATTTAAAGACTGTTATCCTTTGAATAATGTTATACAGAATGAACTCAAGAGAATGACATTCCTTATATTCTTAAAGGTTGCCCGGATGGATATTACGGGGTCCAATGTGAGAAACAATGTATCTGCAAGAACGGGGCAACTTGCCACACCCTTCATGGTTCGTGCAAGTGTGCCCCCGGTTGGAATGGACCTTCGTGTGATAGACGTGAGTGTACGGTATTCATAGCTTAATAGTTACGTTAACTAAAAGTACATGGAACTATTGATTAGTTTTAAATTTACATTTTCATCTTCATTTTCTTCACCCTAGGGCACATGGAAATACTATTTTAGTTATGCAACCATAATGCAGTGTGTGCATACGCAATGTTATTGTTGGCAATATGAATCCTTGTCTTAACGAAAAATTTACCTATTGTCATCTTCGTGTAATACTTGGAGAAGAACAAGAAATTGCAATAGTTTTGTAAAAAAAGCACAAAGTTATAGAAAATTATCAAACGTTACAGCTAATGGAACTGTTATCATTAACAAGTATGGACTACGGCGACTGCGCTTGTTCAAATAACCTGCTTACGTAAATTTTCTTGCATATATATCTCTACTACACATGTCACTACGATCGATTTTGAGTTTGCAATGTATTTCAATACTCCGACTTAGCTTCAATTAACGGTCTTGAAATTTTAATTAAAGATTCACACAGATTGGTGGGATACATTCAGTACTTCATGCATGTGTTGATGATGTGCCACGCTGCTTTCTGTTTAATTAATTTTTCAATGCTAGATGACAGAGAGGTCTGTCTCGGTGCACCTTATCGCGAAGTTTTCTACGGAGACCATGTTACAATCTCAGCCAGAATGTATAATGTTTCCCTGGAAAACCGCACTGTAACTTGTACCTGAACGGATCGACTCACACACTGAACAAGTTAGAAGGCTTTGCTGTTAGGATTGATTCAAGGTACCTTGCTAGATGTACTTATCTTACTTTTTATTTATTGGTGAGAATAGTTTTCAAGCGTAAATAAATGGTATATGTCTGGTTTTGGTGATAAAGTATCAGCTGATCAATATCGACTAGCAAATACCAAATAAACTTTGCTTAAAAAGTGAAACGAATGAGCTCTTGTTGCCGACATTTTGCATATCCCGGCACGACACAGAAGGAAAAAAATCTATACTTGAAATGCACAATACTCAAATCTGTTACTCACCATTTCATATGAATTGTTAAATTGCTCAATATACATACATTTTATTAGTGTTTGCTTCTTAAAGGATTGAGCCTACATTTTATAACACGATGAAAACCACTCAAATCTTACAGAAATTTAACACATCTCTGTAGTCGTACATATATACTAGAACATTCAGATAGCACAGAAGAAACAAATATATAGGTTTCAACAAGCCTTACGTTATACGATATTTCTTTTGTCGCACATTTGCTTAAAAGCCAGACTAGTCCTGTTCAATGGAACCTTACCTTTCCTAAATCTCCGCGAAATTAACTGCCCGTTTGATCTAATTCTGCATTCATATGTATCCCTGGCAGGCAGCGTTCAGATTGTCGCCTGCCTTACGGACCATATCCCTCTCTGTGTCACTTCATTTGCCAAGTTTGCACGGTAATTAAATAACTACTCGTTTTCTAGTTTGAACAGAGCGGAATTGGCAATATTCAGTGTAACAGAGCAATTGGCAGGAACCTACTTATGCTCAGTAACTGACAATAACGGCAAGGGCACCAACTTTACAGACAGCACAATTCTGTTCTTCAAGGGTATGTATGTATGTATGTATGTATGTATGTATGTATGTATGTATGTATGTATGTAGTATGTATGTATGTATGTATGTATGTATGTATGTATGTATGTATGTATGTATGTATGGTATGTATGTATGTGTGAGTATGTAATGTATGTATCTATGTATCTATGTATCCATGTATGTATCTATGTATCTGTGTATGATGTATGTCTATATGTATCTGTGTGTATAGGTATAGGTATAGACCAATCATCATCTTACTGTCAAAGGCTGCATCAGTATGCTCGTAAAATAACATATCTATAACTGGTAGTTTATTGTTCTGTCAGTCCCTCCATAGAGCGGTTCTGTTACTTTTTTAATAAACCATATAAATCAAATGCGTTTTATCTGATCACTTAGGTTGTAATGAAAATTACCACGGTGAACGGTGCAACCTGATTTGTGATTGTAAAAATGGCGCCCGCTGTGATCGATATAGAGGCTGCCTATGCTCGGCAGGTTGGATGAGTAGAAACTGCGATCAAGGTAAACAATTGTCATATTATGTTATGATTCCCATACGCCTAGCTACGTGTATGCGTTGTATATGTATAGTAGTTCAAGTTTGCGACTGAATGTTCATTAGAAAACAAACAACGAAAAGACGTGCGGCGTATTCAATAAATGTATTGTTCTGAAGGAAAAAAGAGACCAACAGTGTCGATATATCTTTATCACTGTCTCAGCATGTTTGCCGGGATATTTTGGCGTTTATTGCCAATACCAGTGTCTTTGTGACAACAATTCAACATGCAATCCCAAGGACGGCACCTGTGTTTGTATGCCGGGGACGTGTGGAAAGAACTGTCATGTTCGATGTGAATGCGAAAAGGGGGATGGATTCATCTGTGAGCACAGCACTGGAAAATGTATTTGTACTCCTCCAACTCAAGTAAAAGGTGAGATAACATGTATCGACGACAACTGCAGCCAATTAAGATATCATGCAAAACCTTAATGTTAATGGCAGTTGGCTGAATCTTATTGGAATATGGTATCTTCTGAGTGCATAGTTTAACTTGGATGATTGATTGTAAAGCAAACCCTAAGTTCGTAGATCGTGTCCTTATGACGCAGCAATGTCTAAAGAGTACCAATATATATATATATATATATATATATATATATATATATATATATATATTGTGGTGTGGTCGTATCAATAAATAAAAAAAAACGCATTTGAAGAAGCTCTTGGTATAGAGCTAAACGCCCTCAAAGTGTAGAAACTATGGTGTCATAGTGCTGTTTATTCATATATATATATATATATATATATATTTATATATATATGTGTATGTATATAAAATTTTTATATATCAATGTTTTCCTCTTAAATAGACAAAACTAGTGTTGTAGAAACTGGTCAGAGAGGATTACACTATCTACAATATAGATAGTAACTAGTACAATATATATATATATATATATATATATATATATAATATATATATATATATAATTTTTATATCAATGTTTCCTCTTAAATAGACAAAACTAGTGTTGTAGAAACTGGTCAGAGAGGATTACACTATCTACAATACCTTTATATAATGCTTGCCATCACTATTGTTGGACTGTTTCTTATACCAACGTGTGTTGCGTGTGGTGTACGTCGTCATCGCCAACAAAGTGGGTTCAAAGCAATAATTGACACTGAATTCGACGACTATCTACAGGTAATTGGTCTCCATCCTTTAGAGTATTCTCAAAAATGCGGGTATGTATGTCCGATCGGATAATATGTACATGCATACATTACATATATCACACATACATACATACATACATACATACTACATACATACATACATACATACATACATACATACATACATACATACATACATACATACATACATACATACATACATAATATGCATTTATGCATGTATGCATACATACATACGATGGGTTGTTAGGTCGGAAGGTAAGATTCTTAATTCATATGCTGATGCTGATTTTAAAATCTTATATGCCTCATAAATATCTAAAGGTATGTTTAATAGTTAAATGCTCACTGCAATTCTATAACAAAGCAGTGTTTCCTATGCGCAAATCATCAGAATTCACATGAGTGGCTACTCCAGATGTCATCCTTGGAGAAAGAGTACAGTACGTAGGCTCGCAAACCTAATTTGCAATCTATCGTAAATTAATGGTTTCATTTAGGAACTGCTTCATGAACAACCCGATATTCGGAGTGAGTGGAACCTCGAAAGGAATATGATAAAAATACAGAGAGAAATCGGATGTGGAGAGTTTGGAAGGATTGAATTGGCAGAATTCCGAAGGGGGAAGGCAACCTGCCTTGTTGCAGTGAAATCGTTGATCTCTGGTAAATGTTTTCATATTAAGAATGAATTTGTGTTCTAGAAATCATGAAAAAGTTATCAAAAAGTCCGTAATATCTTTCCTGTACTTGAAAAATGCAGTTATCTTTATTTTGTGTTCATATTCTCACGATTATGATAACATTTGATTTGGTCTTTCTCTGTTATAAATATAGGACGGTGTCTTCCAGTCTCATACCGCGACTTTTGTCATGAGATCCTGTGCTTGAAGAGACTGCACGGTCATCCAAATATCATCAACTTTCTCGGAATAGTTATTTCGGGCGGTAAGCAATTTTAACTTTGATGTTTGTTCAGCCAACTAAACAACGATGATGATGGTTATTATTATTTGAGATTTAGAATGTTGATTTACGAATTTTTCTTACGACGATTCACCTCTCTAACAATTTTCACATTGACTTGGAAAGACCATAGAAAGTAATTTCTTTACTTAAGTTTACGGCAGTGACCTTTTGTATTAAAATTGATATTACCTTTCTCGTTTTTGAACCTTTCCATGCAGACCCAAAGTATATAATCGTCGAATACGCTGCACGCGGTGACCTACTGAGCTACGTGCAAGCTTTCAGAAACCAAGGTGTTACATTTCGTGAAGAAAAAAGATTGGTACGGATGGCTACGGACATAACGTTTGCCCTGCAACATATGGACATGGAACGGGTCAGTGTTTGTATTTATGTCGTACTGTTCGGAAGTGCCTCTTTTAGTTTTTCGAAAAAGCCTGTATATTCATTAGTTGTTAAAGAATGTCGTACATCTCTTTTTCAGTTTATTCATCGTGACCTTGCATGTAGAAACGTTCTTATAATGGAGGATTACATCGCCAAGATTGGTGACTTTGGTTTGAGTCGCGACATCTACGAAACAGGTCGATATTGGAAGAACCCCTGGGTAAATATACTGTCAATCAAGATTAAAGTGATTTCAAATCGTTGGCATAGATTTTAAAATGATACACCTGGAAAGACCTAACCTTCAAGATCATATGCACAGCATTTGTTATCCAATTTTAAGCTAATCCTTCATTATATCATACATAATGCTACCGAGGATTAATCGTAAAACGTTAAGTTGATGCCTACACTGTTATTTCCAAACCTTCAATGAATTTGCTTAATTCTTTATGGTCAATGATATGAGTTGGCATATTGATGCAAACTCGTTGAAAGTACTACGAAATTACTTTTTTATATTGCTAATTGCATAATTATTGCAATGGTCAAACCTGAGCTATACAGAGGCTGACCAGCCTAAACGAGAGAGCACACTAAATCGTAAGGTTTTACCAACGCACTGCTCTCTGTGTAGATGATCAGTAGGGCAAAATATAAACAAAAGAGACAGCCTTTATTATTATAAACGTATGTCGAGATCATAAATAGTCAATATATTGCTTCAAGGAGGTTTTGCTGGCAAAAGGTTGCTCTTGGGAATCAAGAGATTCGTTAACAGTGCAAATGTCTGTTCCTTCAGAAAGATTTGAACTCTATCATTTGCAGAATGTCAGACGTTGTTGACTTAATGTATAAAACGTATGGCCATCATCTTATAAACATAAATTTTGAGAAGCCACAAGACCTTTGACAAAAACACTTAACTCAGATTGTTGTCTCAAAGACGATTCTAATACTGATGCTTGTTTACTTGTCAACAGTCACAGTGCCAGGGACCACTGCCTTTCAAATGGATGCCACCGGAATTTATGACTCAAGGCATCTTCGAGACGAAAGGCGACATGTAAGTGATGGAGAGAGAGAGAGAGAGAGAGAGAGAGAGAGAGAGAGAGAGAGAGCATGCTGCCGATAACGACTTCAAAATTTTGCCCTATGTGTTTCGTGAAAGTGTTTAAATTTAACGTCCAGTCAGAGCCCTTAATAACTTAAAAAGTCATATAGAAGCACACAGTTATTCATGACCTAATGAGAATTGTTTTATTTTTTATTTCCCTATATAGCTGGTCGTATGGAGTTATGCTTTGGGAGATAACAACTCTAGGTTAGTTATACCTCATAGCAATATTTTAAATTAATTGTGAAGGTCACCTTATTGACATCCACTATTTTGCAAATTTAAGCGTTTGATCAAATGTTTTTCGAATCTCCACCAAGGTGAAACGCCATTTTCAAATGTTCCTGCGCATATGATGGTGTCATTGCTTCTGGACGGAAAGAGACTTCCGCAACCGGAAAACTGTACGGACAATCTGTAAGTTGTTATATAGAAGTAGTAGTAGTAGTAGTAGTAGTAGTGTTATAAGAGTAAGTCTTGTAACTTGTTTTGTTTCTCTATAGTAACAAGATTATATATAATATTACATCTTCCTGTGATAAATAACCTTTCTAAAACCACACCAATTTTTACACATCGAAATATTCAAAATGGGTAAAATTTTAACAATTGGTATACCTGGATAGCATCAGCAAAAACTATCTGTCTCTAAGATTTGTCCTTCCCTCTCAGTAATCATTTCACAAGAAATTTTGCAGTATTTTTGCACATAGATGAACCAATATGTGCGAACGCAAGTATTGAGCAGCTGGGCTAACATCTGAGATAATATCGACAATATTCTTTATGAGCAAAAGAAAATCTAACTCGTCTTGAACATACAACCATTTTCAGTATTAGACAGCGAAGCCACTGCAGTGAACTACGATAAAACTGCTCATTTATTAGTTTCAGCTGTAGCCAGCTGGCAAAGTCGACAACATTGTATGTCCTATTCAGACATTTTGTCTGGGGAAGTTGAAATAAACGAGATTTGTAAATGGACCAGTGCATGGTAATGTTACATTATATCTTTATCTTGAACACAGGGTGCCAATCGTAAACTCTCATTTACAACCCCAGACAGAGCTAGTTTTGCCTTTGGACAAGCAGAGTTTTTGTCTGTATCAAGTAGCCTTGATCTACACTAAAGTGGCCACGGATGTAACAGAAACTGTCCAGTAAAACACACTACACGCCAATCTGCCAGCAGGCTACAACTGAAACTAATTAGTGTAAGCAGTTTTATTGCAGTTCTCTGTAGTAGCTTCGCTGTCTAATACTGAAAATGGTTGTAACGTCCTTGGGACAATTAAAAGAATCTTCTGAAAACGAGCTCATGTCAAATTGTGATTCGATTTGTTCAAGTTACACAACATACTATACCTGCGCAAGAACCAAAAATTCACAACATAAAGATTCAAAGATACAAGTTTCAAATAAAACACTAATGAGCAGCTGAATTTTCAGTTTTCCATTCCCAACATTCCAATTATGAAATAAACGAGTTTTCTATTGACGATAAAGTATTAATATACATCATGCTTTCAATTCCTTTCGTTTTCGAATAAAGAACTATGCGACAATTTTCATGGACAAGTACCGTAATTTCAAGGAAACCGTCGTCAAAATATATTTTTTTAATTTTCTGGTCATTGAAAGTGAGAATCTATTTCATAATCGGACAATACTTACGCGTCCGATTTATCCATGCATTTCCCCATGTTTCAGAGCCTATCGCTCGTGACAACGCTTGTAACTGCATTGACTGAACCGAAGCTGTGCACATTAAGGAATGAAGTCTCATAAAGCTCATAAAGTTCGATGTCGGAGACCAACGTATTTCCTTTATTTGCTTGCTAATATGAAACTCTGAAACAAATAGCCTTGGGTGACACGGGCAAAATGCATTCGGTGCGGGCCTCAAAATCAAGATTTTTTTTTTTCAAAAAAGCTGCATTTGAATTTAAGGTTCCCAGAGTCGTTCAAAACCGCTGATTTTGTGTAATAATCATTGATTTATTCTATTGTATGTACAACGTGGTTCTCTCGAAATTGTCTCTCATAAACTTCCATCGATATACTGAATAATGGTAGACTTCTAGGAGACCCCATTTTAAAAACCAACGGTTAACATCGTCAACCATATATTGCATTCGCTATCTTTGACAATGTTATCGACTGCAATATTTATTTCTTAATCATCTATTACAATATCTTTCTAAACGACTTAACGACTTAATTGAACAGATAAATCATCGATAAACAATGAAACTAGAAAAGAGATAATTTATATAAATTGTTCGTCGTTCTTATCCCCTAATCTGTAGTGACTAAATCATTGTGCACATGCTCCACTTACTGCCGTCGCGATAAGTTTACACACACCAAACTTCCGATGTATTAGGTATACCGCTGGTGATGTTGTGTTGTATTCTTACATATCTGATATCACATTCCCCCCGTGAAGCCGTCGTTTTATGGAGGAAGTGAACGTCGTCATGGGGAGTCTACCAGATAAGCTCAAAGGGTCATTCATTTTGGCCCAAGGGTTGGTAACGGTCTGTGGGTTGGTGAAATAAAATGTGAATGGTACAACTACACTCTCATTTGTCTCACGTGTCATTTATTTAGAATAATATATATTTTCACTGATTTCATTTTCACATGCGGATTTTTCATCGGTGCTGGCCTTCTTCAAAATGTCCACATAGAATGAGTCCCTTTATACAAATGGTATCAACTGCAATCACTCCAAGCGCGCGAATTTCACAAAGTACACGCGCGCACTCTGTGCACTGACCAAGCGACACGTACCAATTTCAGTGAAGTACTGCGGGACGAAAATACGTAAAACGTATTTCTAACTTGTGTGCCTGCTTAAGGAAAATATCTCAAGTTTGAAAACGGCTGAATTTCAAATTCAGTATCGGAATGACGAAGGAGACACAATAAAGTTATCCAACAGTGAACTCGATGTCAATGATTTGTATCGTTGCTCAGAAACTCTTCCGAACGCGGATACAAGCAGGTAAAATTGGAGGTCATGGAAGATTTCTCTCATCGAGTACGCGGCAAGCGACTCTCTTCAAAATGACGTGAGTTGGAAGAATATTCGTTCGCTTTATCCCGGCTTCGTCGAAAAGTGTACTTGCAGTGGATCAAGGCTTGTAACCATGTCGATGTATCGAACGACACGTTCTATGTTTTGCTCTGTAACTTGTTCTGCAGGTACCTGCGATATCCTCTTGTAACTATAGTTCAAATCTCGTTTAAAGATGGCGTATATAGTTCTGTGGGCAGGGCAGGAATCAATGTCACAGAGTTCACTATTTAAAAGCTCCGCACGAACTTCGCTGGCTGTCATCGATGGCTTCCTTGTTTTCAGATACTCGACATACTCGACATCTGCGGAGCTTTACACACAGTGTCAGTTTTCGGACAGGGTAGTGAATTTCGCCCAAAGCCGTTTCATAAATGACGAGCACTACGAAATCTTATTATCATACCTTTCGAAACTTGTGTTTTTATCCTCAAACTGCTAACACCGACAGAGGTGTCATAAATTAGGGGGTCAAAGTTGCCAAATTTTTGACCCATGTTGAGTGCGTAGTAATCGGACTGCTATCGCAATAATCGGACGTCGTATTTGGAATATGATTATAGGGGCTAAATACTGATATTTTGAAACTTCGAACCCCGATTTTCAATTTCGTTGTGTTTAGAAAACTACGTGGAAACATTTCGTGATAATTAGTTACGTTTAATCCATGGACGACGCAACTGTATTTCGACGTGTATAGCGCTTAGATATCGGACACGGGCTGTTTCTGTGTGTTGCGTTCGACATCTTGTATCGTACGGTGTGGCTAACTTGCCAAGTTTGTAGCGCCCGAAATAGCTTCTACCTAAAAAAAAAAACTATCCAAACGGGACAGTAGCGTCACCTGACATGTATAGGCGGTAGCATGCCTTGTAAAAAGCTATCAATACGGAGCGAAGTGAGTACAACGAACAGCATGTCCGAAAACTGAGGTCGTCCGAAAATCACACTGAGTGTACTGTGTGGGCGTCCACTTGCTCTAGCCGTTACAGTAAGACCGGTTTTCTTGAATCGCCTCAAAATAGTTGCCACCACTGTTGATGCCGATATATTTTTGTCCTGAGCAACAGATCTTATAGAGTGTCCATTCAGCCAAAGCTGAATTATTTCAGACCGCACTGTCGGGCGAACCCTTCGCTTCGACGACATGTTCGGTGGAGCATGGATGTAAAAAATAGATCCATGGGTGGAGATAGTTTGTGCGCGGGACAGACAACGTAGTGGTTGATACCATTTTATTAGGGTTGGGAGGAATGATCGGTAGTAAGTTCACATGTATATTTTTTAAGGTTATAGGCCTACTATACTGGTGATGAAAGACGAAAAGCGAGAGAAACAAAAAATAAAGCAGTGACACTTGGTAAATGATACAAACAGTAAGAAAATGAACAAGAGTCATTGATTTAATAAAATTTTATTTTTGTGTCCTCATTCAATAAAGTGGAATATTCCGTCCCATCTGTACAGCCGCCACTTTTATGGCCAGGCTCAGCTAGCAGCTCCCGGTGGAATTCCAGAAGCGTAAACAGCATGTGTAATTCTACCTGATTACTTGGGTGATTACGTGGGAATGTAACAACATCACCAGCGGTATACCTAAATACATTGGAAGTTTGGTGTGTGTAAACTTATCGCGACGGCAATAAGAACAGCACAAGTGACAGAAACGCTGACTTAAAACGCCGAACAATTTACTCACCAATGCCGTTTTCAGGTTTATCTCAAAGTAGATTTATAATTTGATAATTTGTCCCTTAGCCTTACTTGATCCATCTATTCGGGGTCTGAGTAACAATGCGAAAGCCTAGTATACAGTAAGGAATTATTTTGCATCAACAATTTTACTGATTTCACTTAACTGTAAATGAGTATCGTCAGTGTTTCGGGGTCGGGTAGAATGATTGCAATCGATCAGCACCGTTTATGAATGAAATTGTATTAAACATTCATTATCTGCCGCTACCTCCAAATCCAAATTATCATATTCTAGGCGTTAGGTATTAGTCATAGTAAATTGGAGATGCAGACACTAAAAAAACTAGTTTTCCTTTTCTTAGTATAACTAACATTACATACTGGTCTATACCTCTAGGTACGCTATTATGCGAAAATGTTGGCAATCGCAACCCGAAGACAGACCTAATGCTCAGGATCTTACAAATGAATTGAAAGACTTATTTACAAAAGAAAAGGTAATTTAAAACGCTAGTTTTCTTTCATGAGGAAAGCTAACATTAAACACATTCACACACAAACAAATAAACAAAAAACAGTCACGCACACAACAAGCGTTACATTGTTGGGTTTTACTCGTAAAAATGGGTCGCCACCAATAGCTCTTTACTTGAAATTCAAAGTACATCGTGATTTTTTAATCTGGCCGAATGTATATTTCTCTTAAATTTCCACAGAAATTCTTCAAAACTGTCGTCCCGGATGCATTGGGTGTGGATTGAACCTACTTGTGCGTAACGAGTCAAAGTACGGACATAGTGCTCGAATACGAAGTGATATCTATCAAAGTTAGTGTAACATCCTATAGGTATTGGCTCGTGGTATATTGAAAAATGTAAATTTTTATCGCTTCAAGTTCTGAAAATATTGCAACAAAATTTGTTGTCCTGACTCCATACCCAAACCTTGACAAAATAAGTAGCAGTCAGACGTTTCAATCAGGCATTGCGATTATCATCCGTTTTCCCGCTATCTATCAGTGAAGAGAGAGAAGAAACCACTTTCAGAGGGCGGCCACAAGCTGTTTTTCACAGGAAAACGTCCTAAACACTCCTAGTCTTTAAAGGAACCGTGCAACAATCAGTCAAAAACGAGCCAATCCAGCAAGACTAAAAAACTGGTGCATGTTGAACTATGGACGCCAAAGCATACAAAAAAACAGTTCGCAGTTCAGGAAAGTTAGAAATATTGTTGAGTTCCTTCTCACTGAAGTGAGCTGCTACTGGAAACCATTTTATATTTCTCCAATGTTATTTTTACGTTGAATGTTCTGCAGCCATATAAATTTGTCCATTGTATTGACGACAATGGTTTGTTATTCATGTGTACTTCTGTGAATCTGTTTGAGTTCTCAATATTTATTACTAGTTGTTAATACGCATGATGTAAGATAAAATACCCTTCCCCCTGTTGTCAAATTTTGAAACATGAACGTTCGAACGAAAGGTATTGTTTAGAATAAATTCTTCCTTTAGTTACTGTTCCTCTCCGTCGATATTTTACCCGCTTCTCAACATTAGGGAAATGGCGTTGATGTGACCTTGTCTTAGATATAATACACTGATTGACGAATGGACATTTATGCGAGGCTTTTTATAAGCAAACTATAAATTAAAGTATTACAGTACATGATGTAATGTCTCGCTCAGTCTAGTTAGGGATGTTGTTAACATCCCGTTTTTCAATGTTTCAAGTAAAGCGATTTACTGAGTTCTGAACCACCATCGGACTCTGGCTACACCTAAAGCACACTGTCTTATGACAGCTCAAGAAATACTCGACCAAATAAGAGTTGTGTTCTGACAATGCACTCCACTTTGTAATTCCCCAGCGTTGATCATCTCTCCCAACTTAATTTCTCGAAGACTAATACCAGAAATATGTGGCATTTGCATAATTCTTTACTATTTCATGCATAGTTCGGATACAGATCAAGAAAGAGGATATTGCTAAACATCTATATAGGAATACAGTCCTCGGAACTGCGCTCAAAGGTCGTATGGGCCCTTTCGACCAATGTAAACACTGTATCCAAGGTACGATGGTGATTGATGAAAGTTAAAACATGTCTGTCATAATCGTCGTCGTATAATTTAAATGTTGCAGCTATGGCGATGAGGTGCATCTAGACATCATGCACGAAATACATTGTTTGTAAACAAACTCGCTCAGGTGCAGTTCCGACGACAGTTTCCCTTTAAGAGGTAGGTATGATGTAACAATGACTGACCGAAAACAGAAAAACTAGTAATAGCAACATCTGCGTCCATATTTCTGACCCAAAATGATTGAAATATCGTTCTGAGCTCCAAGCGTTCAGAAGACTTTGGAAATTTGATTAAATAATCACTATTATGATACGAGCTTGCTTTGTATGTTTTTCATAATAGTTCCTTCGGTTAAATCACCCCGATTTGACAAGTTTTAAGCAAAATAATGATGCTGGTGACTGAGTCATGAACAATATACTCTAAAAAGTTGATATTACTCAAAGCAGCACATCTCCATCTAGACTATGACTTTTCCCTTTAGCAATTAAGACTGCTTCAAATCTTTGCATGTTATATCTCAAAGAGACACTGAGTTCTTCACAATCCAAGAATTGTGGCCCAACTTTGCTCGGCGGTACTTATCTGTGTTTAGATTACTATATGTACAAGTCCTAATTGATTGATTATTTACCAACAAATATGGCTTTCACGCATAGCTCTGACGCCAGCCACCCTTCCAAACTTTAACTTTTTCCTCCTTTGATGTCACGAATAATTCGGATGTAATGTACAAAGTCACTTGATGTAATATCAGGCACGTACTTCAGGTTTTGTATTGTTGTTCCGCATATTGTTGATACCTGAAAATAACAAAAAATTACTGTTGGAGTTCTGTTAACCATACATCTAGAGCAATTGAAATTTTGGCAGGGCCAGTGACTTATCTTTGCCGCTTTTGTATTTCAACACATGCATCATACTCAAAGGGATATATATATAAGCTGTAACTTGTGACCAGTTTTTCAGTATTCTGCTTCCGTATATCAACTACCGCATCTGACCCTAATCCGTTAGAAGTCATGCTGAAATTTCGAGTACTTTGTCAATACGTCTTGTATGTGTGTAAAGATTATCGTGTATATTTTAAAAATGGATTCTAGTCCGGACTTGAATACATTTTCAAGAATAACAATTGGAATTATACTCATATAGGCTGTGCTGATATGCTAAATACTCGTCATTGAATTACAGTTTGGAGATTCAATGCAAAACGCGTAGGGAAACCAAAAAAACAAAAGTTCTGAAAAAAAGCCAAAAGATACAGCTTGGAGCTTAATCACATTACACCATTACCATAATTTGCTCAGAATGTTGCGATTGTAAACAAAATTTTCGTCGAACAAACAATAGAGCGAGGGCATACGGCTCGTTAACTTACGCCATTTTGCGCTTGCTTTTTAAAACAAAGGAATCATGCAAAGAATGACCCTCTATGAAAATGGGTTATACGAAGCGAAGCTCTTTCCTATCCCTATTTTCGCTCGCACTCCGCAGCGCTAAAATTAGGAGCGTGCGGATGCTGAAAGGGTAACTGACAGCGACTGGGAAAAAAGGAAGAAGCTAATATTTGATATTACCGAACAGACCCGATCTGACCTCCATGCAGACTTTTGTCGTTCCACCCCTCCTGCAATGGTATCGTCCTGTCTAACGTTGTTGGATACTGTGTGCGTACGCATTACACTCTCAGACGTTCGAGCCGGCAGCTTCAAAGGTATGTTTGAATTTTTTCCTGTAAACTTGTTCTGTCTTCGAAGCATTGAAAACTTGCAATAATGATCGGAAGATCTGGCTGTAACACTGATGAGCGTATTCTATGTCGATTTTAGCTAATGTTTATCTATTAAAAATGTGTCTGTTTGAAAGCGGCACGTCAGCGTTGACGACCCTGTTACCTGCAGCTTGGTTGATGGTGTTCCTTAGGTAATATGCACCTCGAAAGTGAAAGACTTAAACTTTTGCTCTAACTTTCCTCAAGGAATCTTTCAATCATTCTCTTTCAAAATCAAGAATAAAAATAGGGGGTCACCGTGCAAATTTTGGTACTAGAGAAACAAATAACCCAAGATTTACCGATATTAGAAATTCAAAATGGCCGCCATCCCTGTGTTAACCCTATGGTGAAAAATAAAAATTTTCGAATTTCAAAAAACTAAGCCGGTGAAAAGTTTTCTTTCACCAAGAGCTTTAAAATGAACCCCCACATGTGGTACATCAGAAGTGAATTGTAAAAGTTTAAGAGTCAGAATGTCTGTCCCCGAGGTGCGTTCTACCTTAAGTGATCTGTTTGAACATTTGTGGGAATGATCTCTTCGCCCAGGCTTCTTCAAAAAATTAAACCGGTGGAAACGTTTATAGATGACAGGACCTTTGAAAAGTGATTCTTTAGACTCTATTTCCCAAATGGCAGGTGTTTGCAAACACACATTTCTGTTTCGTAGTTTATTTACATATAGGCCAAATTTGACTACAGTGTTATATTATTCTGTCTGATGATTGCAGAATGCATGAACTTAAGTAACAGATATCATTACTTTGTATACTTGAAGTAACTTTGTGTTATTATTTATAACGCTCTTGTTCCAAGTCGATCTCACCTCCAATCCCGAAATAAAATTTTAGGCTGATTGGCAACGTTTTGATATGACTTGCATATCTTTATCAAGCCAGTGACTAAAATAGGCACTCATGCGCAAGATGAACAAGAGGGTGAAACCAAAAAAAATATAGGGGGTGGAGACATGAAATATAAGAAACTAGTCGTGTATTGAAGTCGGCTCGTAATCATTCAGTCCATTAGGATACATTGTGTCGGCCCTATGTATTCAGAGACTTTCCAGCTCTTTGAACAAAGTCGCGTTAGGGACATGACATAAAAGTATGGCTGAGAGAGCATTATCTTGGAGAGTATGTCCTGGTGGTCGAAAATGTGGAACAACATATGGTGATCTGTCCGCTCTACTTGTTTTAATGTTGGAACGATGACCATTCAATCTTAAGCGGAAGGGTTGGGTTGTTTTACCGATGTATTGGAAATCGTGTCATCTTGTGTCATAAAGTTCAAAGAATCATTTCTTTGGAATTTAAACATAGGGAGATGATTAGTTTTCCTTCATATATGGTAGATATTGTTGCAGACGTGCTTCCATGGTATTGTTGTCACCAAAAGTGGCGGGATAGTGGTGGGTTAAGACGATGAGACCGGCAACATCGACGTATAATATGCATTTAATAATCAGAAGCGTTAAAACACATTGATATGCTCCCTGTAATTTCTGTTGAACACGGCTTACATTACAGCCATAAGCCGCATCCGGAAATCACTAACCGTCAAAAGATTTCTTCAAACTCCCTGTTTTATATAAAGCAGTGAAATTTATTTCTGAAAAGTGCAACCTTGGTAGATAAACCATGTAATGTCTAGCCGCATGCTCCAAAGCTTGGATGTCTCCAAGGTTAGAGGTCAGACGAATTATTTTAGGGTTGATGGTTGACACTTAAACGCATTCTCCTTCATTCAAAGGAATACGAGTCTAACTCTGCATTCAACAATACTTCCATACACCCTAATCTATTTTTAGCTGCACAACTGCTCTTCTCTTACACACGTTATACTTCATCTTTGTTTGACACAGTTGGTACATGACAAACGTAACTTAATTGTTACACAGTATGTCGTTTCATACATTTCCCCTATGTTTCCTAAACTTTATCATATACCTATGCCCATATCGCTCCCTTCAGATGACGTTTACCATAAAATATCAGCAATGATACATTACGGTAAACGACGAGAGACGCATGTTAACGTCATCGGTTATAGGGTATTTTAGAGGACAAGGGACAATATTTAGGGAAGTTAAATACAGGAATGATAGGCGCAAGTGGCTCACTGATATGATACGCATGTGTCACTGCAGCACGATTATAAGAATAAAAGCTTTGACCGCATTTTTGCTGCCATTGCAATCCAATGATTATGTGATTGCGTCATCGTACATCACAGCTAAGCTTCAATAGATGTTACTTTGAGCAAGATAGCAATAAATTTATAAAACTACTACAGTGGCGTTTGACTGCGTGTCCGGATTGCTTTGCAGTACTCAACAAGTCTACATGTTGCTTATCACTAGGAAAGTCAACATTTGCAACAAGTTATCTTTGATATCAGATTACGGCGAACTTTTCTCCATGCACTGTCTGCAATCACTTCCAGGTCTTTATTTTAATTTTAGGAACTTTATGAATGAGAATATACAGGTATACACAGGCGAACTAGACGTTAATAGTCTAAAAATATGATATTATTTTGGTAAATATTAAAAATAATAAATCGTAATTATGAAACATTGGTATCATATAAAACAAGTTAATATTTCATCAGGGTTGAGTACATAAAAGGGGAAGGTGTCAGTTTACACAGCCAGTCCTCTCTACATGGCTTTGAAAACTCTAATTTGCTCGCTCCGACCATTTAAATCGTTGTACCTCCGCTACATGGTTGATAAACTGGCCATCACATCTGCCTTGTTTTGCCCTTCTTAATTGTCGCCTTGTGAAATTATCGCTCTCCAAATGCTGTGCAAAATCCTTAAATACCTTTTCTCAAAGTCTTGGCCCATGTTCATAGAAACATCCAAGAATCTCAGCTGGAGTCCGATGCCATTTACTTTCTAGCACACATCATATTGTCTGACCACAGGCGGCCCAGACACTATTAATAAGCTTATTTTTGCATTTTTGTCAGTGTTTTCTCTATCAATTCCTCTCCTTTTCTTCGTACAGTCCCTCTATGGATAGAGGGACTGTGTCTTCATGCTCTAACTGATCGGAGTAAATAAAATAAATGGTTATATAACCTAACCAAGCCTCTTGACTCTTTATTGATTTTACACCCCATTACAAGGACAGAACATGAAAAAAAGGAGAGGAACTGGTAGAGAAAACTGAAAAAAACTCAATAATAAGCTTATTAATAGTGTCTGGGCCGTCTGTGGTCTGACATCACAGTGTTCAACCAATGAAAGCATAGTAACCTGTGCCTGATGACCCTAATGGCTGTGTGCACAGGTCAACAATAGCACTGATATATTATCAAAAGTACATAATGCGATGAAACGATTCAAGTGCTATGTAATGTATCAAGTTATATGAGGAAGCGAAACAACAGGGTATGGATCATTCTAGCACACCTGATAAACGACCAACTTTAACATTGCTTAGTTATATTATCAGTTCCGACAGTGTATGTCCCGAACTCAGTGATTCTACAATTGGCCTTGAGGGAAGATGATCTAAGAGCTTCTATCGGTGTATTGTCCATTATTCTGAAATATAAAATCTGACCTTAGAATACCTGACGTGTGTATGTACATGTATGTATGTATATATGTATGTTATATATATATATATATATATATATATATATATATATATATATATATATATATATATATATATATTATATATATATATATATTATATTCGATAAATAATATTTGTTTTTATAACGACGCTTTGAAACCAACTCAGATCGTTTGTTGAACAGCGTTGATTTGCCAGGATTGATTTTTGTTGCTTCTCTAAAAGAAAAAGATTACATCTCTTGCTCATGTTAAAGTAACTTGATGCTCTGCCAATAATTGACCATGATATAGCAAAGTCCTAGTCCTTGTTCTGGAGATAAAAAAAATAATTTTTGACTGTTCATTACCGTTGTCATATGTTTTGTTATAGAATGATCGCATATTACTAGAGAAGCTCGTTTTGAAGGTGTTACCAACGACGCCTATGTTAACCTCCTCATTGTCTCCTGTGAGACTTTGACTTTGTACATGACACTCCAAACTCACCAATTCAAATCTTGGCAATTACGAAGATCTGGGCGATCTTTACGTTGTTTCAGGCGATTGCCCTCTGTTATGTTATTTGATTATACAGGCCATATTCTCCATGCAACTGTAGCTAACTTTAATTGTGTTTCTTTTGATAATCCTGTGTAGCCCAGATTCCTTGAGAAGTGTTGATCAACAAGACGAAGGAATTGCTTGACAATGATAGTTTCAAAGTTTGGTTTCTTCAGTAACATGATAAGTTTCAAGATTTCGTCGCTAGTCTTCTGTGCATGGCTCAGCCTCCAAGAAAACAAAGCTGATGCAACCTTACATAAAAGTGAGTCAAATATGTATTTCTCTGAGGGATTTTTTCCAAATAGACCAATGTTTTACACGTTTCAATTTACTATTTTTTATCTTTGAAAAAATACCCGACTCTCGCAAAATGTATCTGTTCACTCTGCTGCTATGGTTGTACCCATACATACACGTAGATACATAGATACAGATACATAGATACATTATACATACACACATAGATAGATAGATAGATAGATAGATAGATAGATAGATAGATAGATAGATAGATAGATAGATAGATAGATAGATAGATAGATAGATAGATAGATAGATACATTATACATACATGTACATACACATAATTTCAAAACCGAGAAAGACTGCAATGGTAATGCTAGGCGTTGCCCTATTGCTATGCAAATGCTACAATTACAAACATTGTACTTTACTGGTAAATGTAATTATCATTTACAATTTTCGTTGTAGATCGTGACATTTGTGGTACGTTGGTCGAAGGAAGTTCCTTTTCAAAGAAACTGACAGAGGTATTTGTTAACCATTTTAATCCAAAGTGTCTTCTGTCTTAATATGTTGACGTTTAAAACATTAATTCTTTTAACTAACTAGTACTCTTGAAAATATCAATGTCTAAGTGGCATCGCGCTTTTGTAAAAGAGGTACATTTTGTTCAAACCACGTTTACAAGATAATAATTCTATCAGACGAGATTCCTCTCGACTCGCGTGAGGTTGCTTTAGAATTGTTCGCGTGGCTTAATAACTGGAAATTATAGCATGACATGCTCTTTTGAGTACCGCACCAAGTAAAAATGTGTGTTACCAGTAACCCGCAAGTACTTCACCGTGGTGCATTATATTGCCCAACCACTTTTCCGTATCGAGCAAGAGACTTGCACCATAACGATATATTAAGACCGGAAGTGCGTTCTTTTCAAGCTCGTAGTTATAGAGGTTCCAATCTAATGCCAAATAACATTGTACACACTTTATCCGCTCTCGTTGCGCTCGTTTTTAATCATGCTAAAAGCTGGCACTCTTGTGGTTCATTGGTTGCTAGGTATTAAAGCCTGCACTGATGTGTGTAGTGCGACGGTGGCTGTTATATAATCAGAATAATAGCATGTTCTATTTATGTGGTGACAGACATATTTCGTTAAATATTGGGATTTTGCTGCCAAAGTTCGGTACAAAATCTTAATATGAAATATGCCTACCCCCTCATTCCCCTTTCGCAAATGAACCCACTCCATCTTTTTCCGACCCGTAAAAAGCGGGCGCTTCGTAAGTTTAAATTACGTGTAATCAATATTTAATTTCTAATTTCAATTTCCTGTGAACATTGCTTAATATATTGTCATCATTGTTATTGAGTGAACTCTGGAATGCCAAACGCCATACTTTGTAGGTCCGCGGGTAGTGCGGACGGCCAAGTGAAAATCCAATCTGTTTCGAAAAGAAGAGATTCATTTGATGTTATTTGAATAATGAAATACCGTAAAGATATCAATTTCCTAATAGCAGGGTGAATCTGGAAGTTGCTATTTGAAGTTTTTATCCTAGAACAAATGTATGGAACAAAGTTTCAGCCTGTTACATCGTATGCATACATAATATTACGATGTCGACAGATCGCGCCAAAAGGACCGGATCTTCACTAAATTTACCACTTTACTACTTATTCTCTCCACATCTCCGTCACCAATGGCCACGCCGCCTGAAAGGTCCCTTCCCTGCATTAGTATTAGGCCGAACAAAAAATTGTGCTGTTCCGATAACCCGACCTACCCTATTTTTTACCTGCCGACCCTAATTTTAGAGCTCGGAAAAAAAGAAGAAAAAAACCGTAAAATCACGCGTACGTTATTTGGCATTTGATTTCTGCTTGAACGAGGATGTCTTTTATTTTTTTCCTTTTATATGTATGATACATCTTTCTGGAAATATTGTGGCCAGTGTTTGACCGCCCTGAACTCCTGAAAAGTGCATATCTAAAAATAAAAATATTTTGGAAAAAAAATCCAGCTGACCTACCTAGCCTATTTTTGAAAACCATGTTATCGGAACAGCAAAATTTATTTATTTTTTGGTCTTAAATGGTCGACACTTTAAAATGGCGTCAAGGAAGACCACCACCAACAAAAAAAATACAAAAAATATTAGATGCCGCCACAAGCAGGGGTCTTCTATCACACGATTGTATCCGATCCCAAACACTTCGATATTTTAATTTTAACAGTGTCACCATCGCACCTAATCGCCTTTATCAATGAAATCCGCATTCAACATCTTTTGCCTAAACCACCACCAAAGTGAAAAGAAATTCTGACTGTTTAACTTATTGGACCTACTTCGAAATACCAAATGAAAGGTATCAATTCAGGAAACAGCATTTGTTGACTGGGCTATGTATGCAGACTTCAAATTCAAATGTAGAGTCACTTGTTTGAAATATAAATCATTCCTTCATCATTTGTTTACAGTGTTTTGGCGACCTTTTTGATAGCTGAGGAAAGCTTTTGACATCGCAGCTGTAAACCATAAGTGCAAGCAAATAGCTATCATGACATTTCATAATAAAATTTTATGCTGGGACTCTGAGCTTTCTGACTTGTGCATAGCCGTAGGGGCTTTTGCTCGCATAGGTGTTGCTGTATACTCAACATAAAATAACACTCTGAAGCCAGTGGCATAATTTATGATAAATCAAAATAATTTTATTACCAAAACGAGGTGTTACAGGTCATCTCTGAGCTCAGTAAGGTTCTCTAAGCAAGCGATCGAAAGTTTGATTTGGAAACACTCGACACAGAAGTTTCTCAACTTTGCTAATTTGCATGCTCCGCATTGCGTTACTCATTTCTTTGTGTTCGGCAACTTCTCAAAACAACATGGAGTAAGTTTCTTTCTCAGTTCAGCTCTATACAACTTCAAAAAAGAAAAAAAAACCAACTGATAACAGGCTTTTGGTACCAGTCATCACATAGAGACTACACGATTACAAGCAGATAATTCAAACGTACCTGTGATATCGCTTCGGTGCCGTGCGTGTCGATCACGCTTGGGTCAAGGGTCATCGACAGGTTTCGTGGCGATGACCCTTGATCCGAAAGCGATCGGATACGCTGTGCCAGAGCACCGCTGCTGCGATATCACAGCTACAAACGATGCTATGCTGTAATGGACAGACACTCGTATACGGAACCTTAGATTCCAACTGCTAATTTGCATACTCCGTGGCATTACGTTACTCATTTCTTTGTGTTCGGAAACTTCTAAAAACAACATGGAGTAAGTTTCTCTATCACAATACAATGTCAATGACGACAGCACTGCCTTACACCAAGTTCAGCACTATTTACCAGACTGAATGGCAATCTCCATGAGTTGCAACACAGCATGTAAGGGCACCAATGGCATTATATTGACAGAGTCCTCGAAGACTTCCCATGGATTATTAATTCCAAAAACATTGACAAACTCGTTCCAAACTGAAGCATGAATCGTTCTAGTTACATATCTTCATGGCAGTACGTCAATTTGGGCAGGATGGCTTGGATTAGAGGCTGGATGTCTCATACACTCAGAGCGAACACTGCAGGACGTCACCACATCCACCACATTGCTACTACTCACTATCTGAATACATAGAATAAGAATCATATCACCAGTGGCGGCGCTCTACATATTGGTATAATTTACATAACAAAGGACGCATTACATCTTTTTCTCTACACAGCCATCTACGACAAGGAACCACTGTCGATAATTTTTATATATTTTTGTGAAAAGGAAATATGGTTTGAAACTTACGTTGAGGCAAAAAATTTAAAATCGACCTGCTTTAAGTTCTTCGTCGAAGATCTTAGCATATCACATGTACTGCATTGAAATTAACTTGCTCACGCAACATGTCGAATCATCATTCGGTTAAAGGCCATCAATCGACTACGAGACTTGAAATCGTAAGAAACTGTACCATTCAAATCATCTGCTGGTAATTGGGTAGTCAGAACAGGCCGTGTGAAAGCTGCTGATGTGCAGCATTGAATAAGCTCTTTCTCTGATTGGTCCATTGTCACTATTCACAGCGATTTAGGGAGTCTATTTGTATAATTTTAATTATATTGGTAAGATTCAGCTACCCAATTAGATAACAGCTTATTCAATGCTGCACATTGAATATGTGAAAGTCCCCGGTTTGCATAGTAAGCTTAATTGTACAAAGACCAGTTCAATCCATCGTGATCTGACAACTATGTACATACTGATCCCATATATATTGCCGTTAACTTAGATGCAGTGAGAAAGCAATTTGAATACTTAATGAGTGATAATACAGGGGCAGCAAACTAACCTGGTCGTGCAAAAATGTCTATGCAAGCAGTTCGGTCGGGAGCGGGAGGGCAAATGTTGCGTTGTTTCAGTGGGTGGGGAAGAGGGCAACTCTCATTTATGTCATGGGTGGGGAAGAGGGCAACCGGGGAGGGCAACTCTCATTTATCAGTAGGCAAAGAACATAAAATTTTTACTTTATATTGGCTGACCTAAAAAAAAACAACAACGGGCAAATCATGTCAAATTAGAAGGCTGTAGGGAACGTTTGTTGAGAGGAGTGGGGACTGGGGAGTTTTCTGGTGGTGAGAGGAGCACTTGGAAGAAACAAATGTTTTGTGGGAGGGGAAGCCTTTTAAAATCGTGGCTGGTGGTCTTGCGAACAGCTTTTAATTTCCAAGCCATCATTTTCTTTTAGCCTATTTGTTAATGCTATACTTTCGCTTGAAAATACTGAAAACTCATTTTTTTTGAAATTTGCGAAATAGGGGCAGGTTGCTACAGCTGATAATATACACATTTCTTTGCTAACTCTGTCTGAAGACTGCAACTTGAATTAAATATTCTGACAATTGGTAAAGATTACACAGACAATTTCAATAGTTTCATGGGATGCACATTTTCATTTTCCCAAGAATAAGGTCTAATTGCCCCAAAAAGTATGATAATTTTTCTAGAGACAACAGGGCGTCTACTATCATATGAGGTAAATGGAATGTATCGTTGCGTGAAACTGTTTACACATAATATGGAATATGACAATGAAATTAGGTCCTACACGTTGACGACGATCAGATAAGTTTTTAATTTCTTTTCGTCTTTTTAGATAACAAGAGTATTCTGCTATTTAGCAACAATCTTTTAACGTCAGTTTATGAAAGAGTGGCTGGTATTTTTGCAATTTCACAAAACGTAATGTTAGGACATGTACAGGGCCATAGTTACAGCTAGATAGCCCGACCTTTAAACTTTTCACCTATACCCCATGCAGAATCATTCCATGCGTTACTCTCGCTATTGACCGAATGGTTAGGAGCTGTATTACCTTTTGAATACTCTCTCTCTCTCTCTCTCTCTCTCTCTCTCTCTCTCTCTCTCTCTCTCTCTCTCTCTCTCTGTCTCTCTCTGTCTCTGTCTCTCTGTCTCTCTCTCTCTGTCTCTCTCTCTCCTCTCTCTCTGAACGTGTCTTTAATTGATCATTAAGTCGCTAGATAGCTTAGCGACACATCTACAAAGAAACCGATGGTTTTTGTCAAACCAAAACAGTCACTTTGTTCGATTGGATTTCTCAGATGAATTTTCCCGACGGTTTGTTCTACAAGAAGAAACTGTTACGTGTGATATGTGGCTACCCGGTAGGAATTATAGATTCGACACTACGGGGAGATTTAGGATGCTTGGTAAGTTGAAGAACGCAGACAGTCAGGAAAGCTTAATAAAATTTTGTTTGCAATTTGGAATGACGATTAAAAGGGTGCAAAAAGCATTTCAAACGATGTTAAGTAGTATTATGGCTGACAAAGAAATTTTCAAAACGTGTTTTCATCAATAAACAGATCTACAGGTCTGACTTTTTGGCGCCTCATTTTCGAGAAGTCGGGTGTTGTCGCTGTATACACAGTTAGATCTAGATTCGAGATTGCGAGACATTTTGAATAGAGGATCTCACTTTCAGTATTCAGTTTACTATCACTGAATCATCTTTACGTTTGAATTCTGGGACGGGTTGTTATTTTCTTTATTCAAGGATGTCCGGATGGTTACTTCGGCATGGATTGTTCAGAGGTCTGCATCTGCAAAAATGGAGCGACCTGTCATGCGCTAAGAGGCTCCTGTAAGTGCGCTCCTGGTTGGCGGGGACCTGCGTGCGATATTCGTGAGTACAATTTCGAGGATAGACAGATTAGTAATTTACCCTTGATTACTTTGGCTAATTAGGCACTCAAACTCATCAGATAATAGACGCAGCATGTTGATAAAACGTATACGCAAGATTGTCAAGGGCAGTGCTAAGTTAAGACCGAAACACCAAAGGTTGGTAGAATATATCTTTATTAGCGATACAACGAAACACCTACCAACCCCTGGGGACGGACATGTACACAACGCCCTGTGGTGTGAACAAGACGTTTACATGGTTAGTACGCATGGTAATGTTATCTCAATCTTAAACACAGGGTGGCAACTAAATTCTCATTTACAACCTTCGGTAGAGGTGGTTTTGCCTTCGTATTAACGGAATTTCTGACTGCATAAAGTTGGCTTAATCAACAGCTAAGTAGCCACGGGCGTAATATTTGGATCACATATGCAATATGGTATTGCTACAACTGACTGGAGTTTGTTGGTTGTTGTCTGAATAATTAATGATATTACTACAATTAGTGAGTTCGTGTCACAGTATTTCGAGAATATGTTGCGTACAGTAAGTTGAAACATGACACTGCCATATCCTGTGGATCTACCTACAGGTGTATATAATTGAGGCATAGGGGAAAATTTCTAGGTCAAGAAGAAATTTCATGACAATGAACTTTTATAATAGGGAACATATCTCTAGGTCGTCTTGACCAAAGTTAACGAAACTTGTCATGTACATTGAAGACGCTGTGATTTAAAACGAGGCAATTAAGCATTTTCACATCAGCAAAATACTAATTTTTATATTCAACAAACGTTCCTAATTAGTGACTTTTGGTATTTTGCATATTTAATGAGCTGTTACAATTTGCAATTGGCAAATAAAACTTATAGGACTTGAGGGTAGTTAAACTTTCTACATTATGTGATGATACCATGATATCACAGCAGTGAGAGATATTTAGCCTTTTCCTATCAGATAATTGCTATTTTGTATGCGTCATGTTATTTTCATATCAAATAAAACTCAATGAATATTGCTTTTGACCATAACATTTTTTAAAGTGGTAAACATACCAATAATGAAAGAATTCTGCAACGTAAACTATAACAAGGAAACATTTTGAGTTCATATCTGGCCTATTGAAGCGCGATGTTGCCTCTTCGTTGAAATTCTCAGACAGATTTAAAAGTTTTTATTTACATAAATCAATATAACAATTAGTGCCGCAGCATGTGGCGTCATTTGTGCCCAACAACTTCTACCCCGTTTCATTTTAAAGGTCACAGTGAAGTTCTTTTAAACGCGTCGGACTGGGAAGTCTTCATCGTGATCAGAAAATACTGCAAGCCCAGACATACAACATTGTATTGATGAATAGTACGGTAACGTGGTACCTGAATGGTTCCGATAGTTTTTCGAAAAACTCAAAGTATTTTACAATCAGTATTGACACAAGGTAAGGCAAACTATCATCAATAAATCAATGAATTGATCGATCAATCAATAAAACTATTGATCAAAAGTCTTTTGGGTTTTCATAAAGCACGTTCAGATCCAGTGATTTGCTTGGCAATTTTAAAGGTGTTGAATGAGATGGGGGAAACAATAAGGCAATTCAGATCACTAGAGTGATAACGTGACCCACAAGGGCATATTAGGGAAGAGATTGAGAACTTAAACTCCGACACATCCATGTACAAGACATCGCACACTGTCAGAACAGTTCACATTACTTTTATTGTATTCACTAATATTTATATAATTGTATAGTAATTTTGAGACATGCTGATTTAAGCTGTAATACAAACTCTTATGAAAACAAAAGGATGTCAATATATTTTCTCCCTTGAGTACGTATAGCAAACCTCTCATATCCTACAAACATAACTCATTCACGCACTTCCCAACTAGAGCAAAACGCAGTATTTTCATATTGCAATAACAATTGATTTCTTCAAATTAAGATTGTATTGACGATAATGTCATTAAGATACTTGTTTTCACTTTCACACACACACACATGCACACACACATCGATATATATAATATATAGGGAAACCATTGTATATATAATATGTAGGGAAACCATTGTTGTTCGTAACTATAAGAAGGCAAGATGTGGTCATTTGAAAGCTCTCTCTCTCTCTCTCTCTCTTTTTTTATTTGAAGAACTATTTGTTATTGTTATCATGAGCCCTCTTTGCAGACTCTGTTTTTTCAGACAAACTACCATGACGGGGTTTGGGCTAGACTAGCTGTAAGCTATTTCCCGACTCCCCATTTACCCTCTACTTTGTTATTTTCTCCCTCTCGAGTTCATGTGTCATGTAATTGACTTTTTCAAATCGGGTAAATAAACCACTTATATATAATTATATATATATATATATATATATAATCTGAGTAAAAGCGTAAATTTCCAAGTTTATTACCGTACATTCAGAACATCGTATTAATCAATCCGAAAATCTATGTTAAATTTATAAAGCTCTAATGATTTTTTTATACCCTTCGAATAATTCAAAACGTAACTTACAAATCAGTAAACCATTTGAAAGCTCTCTCACTCTCTCTCTCTCTCTCTCTCTCTCTCTCTCTCTCTCTCTCTCTCTCTCTCTCTCTCTCTCTCTCTCTCTCACCAAATGTCTCTCTCCGAATATATCTCTCTCCGAATGTCTCTCCCAATGTCTGAATCTTTTCCATTATACAGTTTAAACATAACTCATCTGACAATATCTAATTTTAAGGATGAATTTGCTGGAGTATATTCATGTTCAGTGCTTGATCCAAGTGGAAATAATGTCAACGCTAAAAGAACACTATCAGCGAAAGGTTGGTAGGTATGTAAGGGACTGGACAGGAATTACAGGAGGGAAGGCCGGTGTTTACGGGGTGAGTCGCAATTTGTCGCGCAAGCGTTTTTTTAAAGGTCATGCCCTTAGGGTAGGGAAACCATTGTTTTTCGTAACTATAAGAAGGCAAGATGTGACCAAACATTCAAAATGCAAAACATGGACGTTTAATTGACAAACTATTATCAATTTTCCTTACAAAACAAGCTATTTTTGTACATTTGATAATTTATGTAACTATTGTTTGCTTGAAGGTAAGAATACATATATGTACAAGACATTTGATTTGGAATTTCATCGAAAATGTTGATTCACCAGTCCCCCTGTAATTTCTGTCCAGTCGCTTACCATTGATTGTACCAAATTATTTACTTAAGTAAATATATATATTAATGCACCGGGATGACGCTGTCCACTTATCATGTAATAATATTTAATTAGCCATAATCGATTCCTGGCCGCGTACTTTTATGTTGTTTATGTACGGGTAGAACATCCATTTAAGGTAGGGGACTACCCATGACTTGCACAGTTTTGGCCAATTCCATTGGCTTGCATGTACAAGTATACGAAAACACCCGTGTAATATTGTCATTGTCTTTAAAATTGCCAGCCTCAACTCTCTCTGACAACAAATGGTCAGAGAACACTTCAAGCCACCAAATTTCCCATTACGCAACAGGAACGGCTACGACACGAATATTTCTATCCATATGATTTGCGAAACTTTTACACGCTTTATTCACTATGTTACTCCAACCATCGTCTTTTCTTACGTTCCTAACACTGACAAAACGTCTGCTATCCTCTGTCTGTCTGTGTGGCTGCCTGTCTCTCTGAATGAATGTATATATGTATGTATGTATGTATGTATGTATGTATGTATGTATGTATGTATGTATGTATGTATGTATGTATGTATGTATGTATGTATGTATGTATGTATGTATGTATGTTGTGTATATGTATGTATATGTATGTATGTATGTATGTATGTAGTGTATGTATGTATGTATGTATGTATGTATGTATGTATGTATGTATGTATGTATGTATGTATGTATGTATGTATGTATGTATGTATGTATGTATGTATGTATGTATGTATGTATGTATGTATGTATGTATGTATGTATGTATGTATGTATGTATGTATGTATGTATGTATGTATGTATGTATGTATGTATGTATGTATGTATGTATGTATGTATGTATGTATGTATGTATGTATGTATGTATGTATGTATGTATGTATGTATGTATGTAGGTTTGTAGGTAGGTAGGTAGGTAGGTAGGTAGGTAGGTCGGTAGGTAGGTAGGTAGGTAGGTAGGTAGGTAGGTAGGCAGATAGGTATGTTCATCTTTATATCCATCTATGTATGTATCTATGTTTATATATCTGGTTTTGCAATGGCATACAAATGTACGAGTTTTCATTTAAAATACAGATGGCCAATTTTACTCACTTTCCAGGTTGCCATGAAAACTACTTTGGTGAAAAGTGTGACTTGAATTGTGACTGTGAAAATGGCGCCTTGTGTGATCGATATCGAGGCTGTGAATGCCGAACTGGTTGGACTGGTCTTCGCTGCGATGAAGGTGGCCAAGTAACTTAATTGGGCTTTACAGAGACGTCAACTGTGACTATGATTGATGTTCTCGTCAAAAGATATAATTTATAAGATAAGAGTGGTCTTAGAAAACACCTTACTCTTCCGTTAAGGCGTATTTTTGTGTTTTTCATTGTTATATCACGGTTATCGTTACACTTATACTTTTTTTCTTATGTAACGACAACAGCTGTTTGTAACTAAAACAATCACTGATTTTGTCTCCGCCTAATGATTCTTAATATGATCTATTTAGCGATATATTGGATAAAAACCCAACATTGTCAATTGACATATGGTACCCAGAGACAATAATTACATCAATTTTGCTGCCTTGTGAGCCCGACAGAACTTTTTAAGATACTATCGTAGGTAATTTTCAATGACGCACGCTAAGAGGTTCATGTCATTTACATATTAAAATGTTGCACGGTAATGATCTGCTGTTTCTGAATATGTATCATAAGAATTGACATCGTAGAAACGTTCAAAATTACGGATGACCGAAAAACCTTTGACCCAGATAGACCATGCTAGTTATGATATTCGTCGAACAGCGATAATAACACACAGTGAAATTTTAGCAATGAATTTGTACACTAACAGTAGTTATACACTTAAAGGGACAAAGTCAGCCATTTTTCATGAATTTTGTTTGATACGAGATACTACTTATATTGTTTGACATGTTGAAAGATACTGAATGGATTGGTGACCATGAATATATATTCGACCCAGGTTTTAGACAAATTAAATGAAACCATCGCAAAAATGAATTAATGGTCATGACCATTAATTCATTTTCACGATGGTTTCATGTATTGTTTCTAAAACCAGGGTCGAATATATGCATGGTCACCAATCCATTCAGTATCTTTCAACATGTCAAACAATATAAGTAGCATCTCGTATCAACCAAAATTCATGAAAAATGGCCAACTTTGTCCCTTTAATTCGTAAGTAAGGACAAACCTAATTTTGAGATAACCACACAAAATGCACCTGTTCTTGTTCCAGTATGTCCATCGGGCTGGTATGGTGTTAACTGTACGTCGCAATGTCTTTGTGAGAACAACGCAACCTGCAATCCTAAGAATGGTAACTGCACATGTATCGCAGCGACATGTGGACTGTACTGCCATATTAAATGTGAATGCGATGAGAGAAAGGGTTTTACCTGTGATGAAAATTGTCAAAAAATGTCATTGCGAGGGGAGTGAAGAGATTCCTGAAGGTACTTAATATAAGAACTCACAATGAACGGTAATAAGGGGAGGGGGGGGCAAAGGATGGTCGAACGTACCGTTTTTAACGAATGAATGGCAGATATAAAAAAAGATACCAATGCCCTTAATGCCGATGGTCATATGAACAAACATGCCATGCATTTTATCACAATACTTAAATAAATACAGGAAATGAAACAAGAGTAACATTTGAAGACACTATCACCGACCAAAGCAATCACAGCACCAGGAACAATTGGGAGACCATTTTGTCTCTGCTGAACCAGTTAACTATGATACGAGACAGTCCTCCAATATTCGCTTAGGCATAATGAAATATGTAATGTGTTACTATAAAAATAGGTTCCTGAGATGATGGTGGGGCGACGATGACAACAAAGACCACACAAATGTCAACTTCTACGATGGTATAATAATAATAATAATAATAATAATAATAATAATAATAATAATAATAATAATAATCTTTATTTCAACTCGATAGCCTTGATAGGTATACGCCTCTTTTCACAAGGGTCGAGCACAAAGAAAGTTAGAAAACAAAAACAAACAACAGCACAGCAAAGTTAAAAAACATAAAACATACAGCAACACAACAAAATCGACAACAACATAAAATGATCAGAAGGTGACAGCATCAGTAAAACTTTGTAAATAAAATTTATAACAAGCACGTTTAAAATTGAAAGGCTTGTACAGCCTCTTATTGATGTGGGCAACTCGTTATAAAACCTCGGAGCAGATACTCTAAAAGATTGTTTCAGCAATTCAGTTCTGGCAAATGGTACTTTTAAAGTTTCATTAAAAACAGATCTTAAAGATCTTTGTGCATCGTACAATGTTAACATGTCCCGGATATAAGATGGAGCCATGCCAAAAAGAGCTTTGTAGACAGACACAACTAATTTATACTGTAACGATAGGATAGTGGATACCATTTCAAACGAGTAAACATTTCCACAGAGGGAGTGCCAGAGTCACAATCCAAAATTAATCTCATTGCCCGTTTTAAAAGACCGTTTAAACGATCCATATCCTTCTGACTACAACAACCCCAAATACTAAGACAATAGTCAAAATAGGGTAAAATAAAACAATTGTAAAACTGGCGCCTCGCTGAGGTTGGTAGAAATGGCCTTATTCTGGCCAAGAGATATAGTTTACATTTGATTTTCTTCACAATATTATGGACATGAGATGCCCAAGACAAATCACTCTGAATAGTAACACCAAGAAGTTTCTCACAATCAACATTTTCAATATTATTGCTACCAAGTTTAACGTTTAGTACTGAACTAGTCAAGTGTGACCGTTTTTGCCTAGTAGTGACCAACATGCATTTGGTTTTCTCAGTATTAGGACACATTTTGTTGTTTAAACACCAATTATTAATATGTTCAAGGTCACTATTTAAATTACATTCTAATTCATCAGTGGTCTTAGCCGACGTGTGCATTGTACTATCATCGGCAAACATCTCAACTTCACATTTAGTTGTATGTAGAGGCATGTCATTAATATATAACAGAAACAGTAGTGGGCCTAGAATTGACCCTTGGGGTACACCAACTGACAATGGTACATTATCAGATCTGTACCATTCATAACAACACACTGTACTCTGTTGGCAAGATATGACTGAAAAAAGTTGAGAGCGTTATCTCTAACGCCGTAGATTCTAAGTTTTTGGATCAAAATAGTATGGTTAACAAGATCAAATGCTTTTCTTAAATCGAGAAAAATTACACCAATTAATTGTTTTTTGTCTATATTACAACACCATGAATCCAAAAGTGAAGTAAGAGCAGACTGGCATGAGTGAAAAGCTCTAAATCCCGATTGTTTGCCATGTAATAGGTTATTATCTTGTAAGTAAGTAGTTAGATGATTATGGATATGTCGCTCCAACACTTTGGATAAAATTGGTAAAATACTAACTGGCCGGTAATTACCAGGGTCACCTATACTTCCACCCTTATGTAGCGGGGTGACCTTTGCACGTTTCCATAGTGTGGGGAAAGTACCCGACTGTACAAAACCGTTTAAAATACCTGTTAAAGGTATTTCTACAGTTCTTATGGTAAAGATGACTTTGGTAATTCATCTTCGTCGTTGGTGATGCTTCTAATATCACAGCGGTTTTCAGTTAAACATTAACAAATGGAAACGAATACTTTCTTTTTACTGCAGGTTCATTTGGGAACAGCATATTCATAATCACTGTTCTTGGTGTCGTTAGCAGTATGCTGTCTTTGTCTGCAAGCATAGCATGCATCGTCTACCGTTGTAGAGGTCGGCACCATGGATTTAAAACAATTATTGATACCGAATTCGACAGTTATATCGAGGTATTTGCAGCATGACAGCAGTCATCGTTTTTTAAACTTTTAATTAACACATCCGGTAATCAAATCACGATAGTTGCATTTGTGTGTGCTACGTCCCTTTTAAATTAATGGTAATTCGAAATAACACATTGTAAGTTAATCAGTTAATGAATCATTAGAAATGTAATTACAAAAATACTAGGGCAGGAATGTTTGAACTGTTGTCTACAGTTCTTATTCTAATAACCTAAATTTCTCCTCGTAAGTTACCTAATTGAGATATTAACCTAAACCACTCCTTTCGTTTTTCATAGTACTTGTTGCTGCTCTGCTCATACTTCACTTTTGTACATTTAATTTCAATCTCTCTGGCGACAGGATCTTTTTCACGAACATCCCGATCTGGAAACATGGGTACTTAAAAGAAAAGACGTACAAGTGAGGAAAGAAATTGGATTTGGGGAGTTTGGAAGGATCGAATTAGCTGAGCTTCGAAGAGGAAATAGAACCTACACAGTAGCCGCAAAGTCATTGTTGACCAGTAAGTTTCAGAGAGTGTATGACTTTGATGTGCAGTGTATAAAGAATGCATGCGTACAGGAGCAACTTCCACACTGGTAATGTGTGAGACAATTTGTTTGAGTGTATGTGAGTGAATTTATGTAATTTGGGAGTGTTTTACAAAGATTATTATTATCTTACTGAAGCCCCACCCTTGGGCATAATTGTGCACATGAGAAACATTGCCAGTTGGTTTTAACCGATGTATGGTGGAGGTAAAAACTAAACATCACAATGTTAGCTAATTGTTGTCGAGGAATTATTCCAGTGGCAACAACTGTTTGCAGAAGACCCTAAACAAAGTATTGATAGGTCAGGCATATTTGGCAAAGTGGAATGATGAAGAATCTTTCCAAAGTGAATCAAAATTTACCTGCCAAGTGCATGCTTGAGTGATTTTTATATAAATACATATTCTGTGTACCATGCACGTCTCTATATGTGTGTGCGTCAGCGATCGAAACGTAACAAAGTGTGAGACCAGCCATTTATACGTACGTGAATTAAAGATGAATCTATAGTCTTCCGTAGTTCCAACTGGACATTTATCAATTTTTTCCAATCATTTGAAGACACAATACTGCAGTTTATCAAATGCAGGTACTTTACACATCGTGCTCATCAAACATACGTGTTTTACTTTGGATAGTGGAACTATATAAAAGATTAACATACCCATTAATTATCACTTGGAAAAGTATTCTTTTTGTGAATTTCTTCACTACAGATCGACGTCACTGTCTTCCGATCTCATACAATAACTTTTGCCATGAATTCACCTGTTTGAAGAGCCTGCATGGTCATCCAAATATTATCAGTCTTCTTGGAATAGTTGTATCTGGTGGTGAGTCTTTCCCATTTGATAATAGACCAGGGGCTTTATATGAAGAGTTTTATTTTGCTTGTTAACACATATCTTTGCCGTTATAATGATAAGTTTAATTCAGCAGCTTAATTTCATTCCCGGCAATTGTTTAAGGACTACTATTAACAAGTTACGCGAATAAAATTAAGGCACGGTATTATACATTTGTTACAACTAGTAAAGAAGTAATCAATGTAATGGCCATAATCTGCCACAATTTTTGACCAATTCGATTCTGTCATGTGTTTGATTCACCACGTGAAATAATCCGTATCAAGAGAGCTATAGGAGAAACCATTTTATGGATTCTTACAAACTACAGTAAAATCCTTAAGAGTATCCATCACCAGCTCTGGGAATCAAGCACAATACATCTAGAACACGTAATGGCTCCCTCAGGACTCCCTCAGGATTCCAAAGTATTCTGGTAGAGTCCAAAACAGAATCCAGCAAATTTCTTTGTGGATTTAGCTCTTTTGGCATACTGCATGGTGCACAGGGCATAAAACTGCTTTTGTACGTACACTTCACATCCTAATCTCACGTTAAGGGGGCGCTGCACCAAAAGCAGCATATTTTGCTCAAAAATCACTTTTTTCACAAACATTCATTTAATTCTAATTAAATTGTTAACCAAAGATTAAATATTGGTCGACTTCACTTTTAACCTTATCAAGCAGTTGTAAGTTGCATGATACAGATTTGTTAATTTATGCAAAGGTATGCAAATCACCCGATTTCCTGACTTCTTTTCCTCCCGATTTCAAAAGTTCCAAAGAATTTAACCCCACTCCGGGTCAAATTTTCTGAAATTTTTATATTATGTTCCTTAAATGCTATATAACAAATCAACCATTTTTTGGCTATAAAGTTCTTACATTTTGAATAGGAGGTATTTTAATTTTGCTAATCATGGTTTTAATCTGGTTTTTTAACTGTCAGTCTTTCAACCCTTGCCATTTTAGAATGAAGATAGGTAATGCGAAATAGAATAGTTTTTTTTTTCCAAATATACCCTTCTTTCAAGTGAAATATTACATTTCAGAAAATAGTGTCACGTTTTTGACTTCAGTTAATTTTTGTCATTAATACCGAAATTGGAGTTTTTACCCCATATATAAACCCTCTTCATCCTTCGAGTAAACTACTGCTACCATACTAAACTGTAGAGTCTCTGCTTTTTGAAAATATAGAATATGAGGGGGTTTTCTTGTCAATATTGCTTTGAACAAATCTTTGTTGGCAACGTGTACACAGTACAATAAATTACCCACAATACTCTTTGATTTGTATCATTGAAGGTTACTTTTCTAAAAACGTTTTCAGTTCTGCATGTAAGCACTAGTGTGCAGCATCAGAATAATTTTTAAATAATATCCAGTAAAAGTACGTTTATATATTTTAGTGAAAGTTTGAAAATAACCACTAAACAACCATAAAAGTCGCATTCTGCAGGTACTACAAATGCCATACTTTTTAGACAGCAAGTTATGACGAACTGATGGGGTCATTCTCTGAGAAAACTTAGCATGCAAATTTCTTTTGTCACTTCCATTGCAAAAAATTAATATCCTTTTCTTTCATAAAACAGGTGCAACTAGTCTCCCTACTTCCCATCACATTATTCTGTATGGCTGAGGACAAATTTCACAAAAATGCTATCTCCTCTCTCAATTATGCATAATTTTCCAAATTATTTAAAATGAGAATTGAGAAGAAAGGTGCGCATAAAATTTTGATAAATAGTCTGTTAATTTGTCTACACATGGGAGACATAGTAGACTTCACTCAGGTATCTCTGAGGATACAAATCGCAATGAATTATGGGGAATCTACAGTACTGTGTTGTAGCCCCCACCTTAAACCAGCATGCCTACAGGTTGGAAAAGTCAAACTCAGTTACTACTTTCCTTGCGGACTACCTTTGTGGGTAACCAAAGGACTCCTCATGATACAGAACAAATCTCCAGAAAAGATTCACCGACACTGGAAAAATGTTAGAAATGCTAAACAACAACAACAACAACAACAACAACAACAACAACAACAACAACAACAACAACAACAACAAAACAAGTGTCTCCCTTTTGATTGACATGGGACACTTAGGGTCATCAACCTTACAAGTTTACTATAATGGTACAGTTTCACGAATGAGTGGTTTGATTTTTATTCAATTAATTTGAGGATATTCTTGAGCTTTTGTCCCATGGTTTCGTGGCTAAATGTATTTGTAAAAGAATGTTGCACTATTAGGTCTTTGATCGGATTGAAAACTTCCTACGAGTGGAGATTTTTCATCCAAAAGTTGACACTCTTTCGTCACCTCCCTCTACATTTCCATGGCAGCATAGAACTGCTTTCTCACGCATCTTTCACATCCTAACATCGAGTTTAACAAGCATGCCTGCAGATCGGAATACTGAAACTCAGGTACCACTTTCCTTACGGACTATCTTCGTGGGTAATTAAAGCACTCCAGAAGACAGGGAACAAATCCCCAGAAGGATCCACCGACATAGGAAAAACTTTTGAAGGGCAAATTAACAACAACAACAACAGCAACAACAACAAAAACAACAGCAACAACAACGACAAAAACAAAAACTAATTTGTTATATCTATTGTCTGTGTAGATCCAAAGTACATAGTCGTGGAGTATGCAGCGCGAGGCGACCTGCTGAGCTATTTACGGGGTTTGAGGAACAAAGGTATATCGCATGTTGAAGAGTCAAGACTCATACGAATCTCATTGGATATAACGTTGGCCTTGCAGCACATGGAAGAAAATAAGGTTTGCTCGTAATTTTTACAGTCTGTGTTTGGTTTTAAATTTTCAAGCCTAAGTTGCAGATTAGTATTCCGCACGAATATCTTATGGATTGATTGATAAATTGAGTAATTGCTGAAAAGGGTTTTATAGCAAACAAGGATGAAATATAATAGAATAAAATTGGAAAAAAGTACAGAACGTACATGCTAGATTTTCAAGCACATACCTAATCTGGTATTTAATATTGTTAAAGTTAAGAAGATAACATAAAAAGCCAGCATAGTCATCACACGTAATTTTTTCATAAAATACTTGGCTGTCGCCAGTTGTAATATCTTGTTACCGAACGACCTTAAATGTATGTTTACAGGTCACACGATGCCACATTTCCCGTATCTTCGTGTTAATTGTATTGATTGACATTTGTATTCATGATAGTATTTTATCCTTTTTCAGTTTATTCACCGTGACATTGCCAGTAGAAACGTTCTTATAATGGAAGACTACGTAGCCAAAATTGGTGATTTTGGATTAAGTCGGGATATTTATGAAACTGGAAGATATTGTAAAGACAAATGGGTAATTGTGACTTTTATGATGTTTTATAAACTGCATGCACTAGTATACAGCTAAAGGGTTTACAAATTACAACATAACTATGAATATCTCTATACAATGTACGTTTGATCGACTGTTTTAGTCGATAAATGTTTGGAGAGGGCTCTCAGAGAAACTGATATGTTCTATGTAATCTATACACCAATGGTCTACTAATCAAATAGGCAAGCTTGCTTTGATGTGAATGTACTCCTTAGACTAAGGAGCAGAAAGTATTTTAGTCATTTACCCACTGCATTAATTAATAAATGTCCCAGCCGATTGTCCATAAGCCAATTTTAATAAAAGAGACGAAGGCATAATTGACTAAAGCTCAGGACTCTAAAACATGACTAACAACATGGCCATCTACCAGCTAGGTTTGACAACATACAAATTATTTAACATGAACACGTATATCAATGTGTAATGCTCATTTGTAATATTTACAGTACTTTCCATGTTACCGGTACAACTCTTAGTGTGAGAAAAATACTTTCCATTTAAAACATATTAGCCGGTATAACAACACATTGGAAAGTCACAGACTCACTAACTGCTTACATTAAACCGGTATTGGACAAGTCTGTCAAGTAAAACAGCTGATCAGTCGATTGCGTGCAATTCATAAAACTAAGGTAGAATGAACCTCGGGGACGTTTAATTTTAATTTCAAGAATTCGTTTGTAATCTACTAATTGAGGGGTTCATTTTATAGTTTTTCGAGTGAGAAAAACGTTTTCGAACATCGACAATTTCATTTTTTCCAATAAGGGGCACAAAGGGATAGCAGCCATTTAAATGTAAAATGCCGGTACCAAACTTTGTCCTTGATTCCCTAAATTTTATTCTTGATTTGGTGAGACACTGGTTGAAAATTTCACTTGGAAAGATTTGAACAAAGTTTGTCTTTTACTTTCGAGATGCTGAAATTCTAGTTGAAAGGTATGAGGTTGAGTATATTTTATTTGTTTCTGTGGGGTTAAGTGAAAGTAATGGAAGGTAAAAGTGTAGTAGTGGACGTATTTTTAGTTTAGAACAGAAGATCTTTCAACGGTAAGCTGATGTACAGAAGAACTAGCTACCATAATTGATACGATCACTCAAAAACTCTCCATGTAGACAGACTTAGTACCCATGTTGGTTTATAGCATTTAATGAAGGAGTTGATGACAACGAACTGTGAAGTAATACCTGTTTGTGGTTTACGCTGTACCTACGTCATTCTTTTAACTGAAAGCGAAGTGTTCAAACACATTTTGGACTTCAGCCTTCAATATTAAACACATTTGGCACTACATTTGATATAATGGTCAATAAAATTGATGTGCATATAAAACTCATGGTTCGACATTTGTATTCAACGCATAACATTGCTACAATCTAAAATCCAATCAGCATATCTTGAACATAGGTTCAACTCTGGAGCGTTCTCAAAAATATCAACGAAAGGACAGACAGACAGACAGACAGACAGACAGACGAAGGCACGAACAACATCCCCATTATGGGGCACGGGAGCTAAAAGACTCATACAGGTATTGGCTGATTCCATAGTCTTTTCTGTGACAGTCACAAGTTCACGGTCCACTGCCTCTGAAATGGATGGCCCCGGAATTCCTACAAGCAGGTGTTTGTGACGGAAAAAGTGACATGTAAGTGCTCGACATCAAACCTTAGTCACACGAACATTGGATAGTTGCAGCATTTCCATCTGTTTCTTATTTAATTTTTCGAGAAATCCCATACACAAAAGTCATAGACAAGAGTCATAAAAACTGCTGAAATATAGTTACACGTAACATCAATTTCTGACGGGACAAAAATTATCATTGTAACGAAGTATTTTAATTAAATTACATATTTTACAACCCAAGAAAAGCATGTGCAATTCAATCCAACATTTGATTGTTGAATATTGTAGTTGTACACAACCATTGCACATGATAAACTGAAGGATAGACTATTAGATAGTGAAGTAAGTATGAATTCATTGTTACCGAGTCCAACTTGGGATATTATGGCAACAAACACAAATACAGCATTTTGGAGGTTATTAAGAATGCCACATTTCCTTATTTTCAACATATTCATCAAATTTGCTGGTATGGCATTTAGGCAAACTAAGGCATTCCTATAAGTGCAAAATGTGCACCATTGCTCGCAGACTTACTGTTATATTCGTATGAGGCTGTGTCCACGCAGTATCTTCACATATCGGGATGTAAACGAAGTGCAAAGCGTTTTTAACAACAATAGATATATTGATGATATCACAAGTTTAAACAATCCTTTTATATCCAATTATCTTCATCATATCTACCTAGATGACTTTGAAATAAAATACGGCTGAAAGTGCGGACTCAGCATCATACCTGGACATGTTTTGTGAGATAAGGCAAAATACACTGTATACAAAACTATGCCATAAGAGGGACGATTTAAATTTTTAAATCATAAACTTTCCATTTTTGATAAGTAATATACTACCAGTTACAGTATATTGTGTAAATATTAAACAATGTCTCAAATACGGTAGAATTTTCAAGTGAGACACAAGATATTGGCACAAGAGCTGACGAGGCAAAGGTATGCGGAAAATAGATTAGAGAATAATTTAAGAAGTTCTATGGTACATACAGAGATGTTGAATCAAAATATTACATATTTGTTTCTTATAACAGTATACCTTGCTTTGACTCACAGCTGTATTTGATGGCTTTTCAATATTGCATGAAATTTGTTACTTTGGATAAATCTCAGTCGGTGAAGCATGCTGGTTGGAAACGCTTACACATTCTATACTACCTTAAACAGTACTACCATTAAACAGTGGCTGGGCAAGGCCCCTTTGTTATTGTAATTTTCTATTTGTTCCTTGCACCTAGTAACTTATTTATTTACCTTTAATTGATATTGATTATTGGACCTTCTTTGATGTCTTTTTGCATATGATGTATTTATATTTGTTAGTTTGTGTTGATTTTAGAATACATTTAATGTTGTGCAAAGTTTGAAACGCTATACCCTTCCACAGGCGGATGAAAGGTAACCCATAGCAATCTTGGAATCCGCATTTGGTGGTATGATACATATAAAACCTTACAGTGACATAATTCTATTACCGCCACAACCTCATAATCTTAGTTTCTTTAATTATAATATAGTTATTTAAATTATTATGAAGAAACAAAAATTCACAAACGAAAGTCACAAAGGAGTGATTGAAAGTTAGTGCTGAGGTGAGTAGAGACATGACTTTGGATATGTGACAATAATTTTGTTATTGTTAGAAAGGTGTCGGTTTATTCAAGAACGACTTGTTTTTCTTTCCTATTAGATGGTCGTATGGAGTCTTACTGTGGGAAATTTCAAGTCTAGGCAAGTTGAACATTTTTACCGTAAAAGGTAGAATTATTTTCAGTCGTTTGTTGACAGCAACACATAGTCACTCCGATATGTTTACATCAATTACTGTAAAAGAGTTCTCCATGGGGCTACCTCTAATAAGTGTGACGTCATGACCAAAGGCATCTCAAATCTTGTAAAATTTATCCTGCCAATAGAGCAAACGGTAATCAAAGCATTTATTACAAACTAACATAACATTGTACTTACAATTTCCAAAGGGGAACACCGTTTACCAATGTTCAAGCAATTGAAATGATGAAAGCACTTGTCGATGGACAAAGACTTGGTCAACCAGCAATGTGTACTGACAAATCGTAAGTGACAACTAATCCCTAACGACCTTGAATCGTTTCCTGTAAGAATATTTCATGAATATGTAATGCTGGAGAGGTAGAAGTGCGCCGGGGACTATATTCGTACTCTTGCATTTTTGACAACTCTTTTCTGATCTACTACTTGTGGAGGTACTTTTTAAAGCTCTTGATGTCAGAAAAAACTTACCGTCTTAGTTTTTCGGCGGCAGAATATTTTATTTTTTCCTATTAAATATATACAGGGATAGTACCTATTTTGAATTTCAATTACCGGCAATTATCTTTAAGTTTTGAGCAATTTGTTTCTCTATTACCAAACTTTGCGAAATGACCCTTGATTTTTATTCCTGATTTGGTAAAAGAATGATTCAAAGTTCTATTGAGGAAAGTTTGAGGAAATAGTTTAGGATTTTACTTTCGAGGCCCACACTACCTGAATACTTTCAATTCAGGAGCAATCTATTCATCATACTATCTGCCGAATAAACGATAAAGTTTTCTTGTGATGTGTTTTCCCCACTTTGCACATTTGATATTATGCTATTAGATTTATTCCCATTGAATGATAAGCATATAATGCTGATATTGATAATTAACCACTTGTTCTGTTGAGGTATGATATCATGCTAAGGTGTTGGCAGCTGAAGCCAGTGGACAGACCAACCGCGAAAGA